>NW_027313855.1:0-19220 GCF_040954645.1 Diabrotica undecimpunctata
GTTAATTCAAATTTTTATGTTTCTGAGTTATAGTTGTTTGAAAGTTTTAAATGGAGATTTTACAATCACTATCAATGAAACTTCACGATTATCCTTGATTTGTCTGGACTTCGAATAAACGCCACTCGGCTAATGAATTAAGGTTCTATTGTACTTACTAGGGCGGTCCGATAAGTACTTAGCGTACAAAAAACAAACGAAAATTTTGGAAAAGTGGCGATTTATGTCTCAACATAGTCTTCTTCCTTTAGCTCGATACACTTGACTCAACGATGCTCCAACTTCTTTAACCCGTCTGAAAAATACGTTTTCTCGAGGTCTGCAACGTAGTCTTCCATGGCGGCGACGACCTCGTCATCCGACCTAAATTTCTATCCGGCGAGTGCCTTTTTCAAGTATTTGAAACAAAAAAAAGTCACACGGGTCCAAATCTGGAGAATATGGTAGATGGGGCAACAGTTCGTAGCCCAATTCGACCAATATTGCCATGGCGACGGCGGAGGTATAAGCAGGGGCGTTGTCATGGTGGAAGAGCACTTTTTTTTTTTCGCCAAATGGCGTCGTTTTTTTCGCATTTCGGCGTCAAATCGGACCAATAATTCGGCGTAGTAGAGCTCTATGATCTTCAGATAGTTGATGTAGATCACCCCTTATGATTCCCAGAAAATTGTGGCCATTATCTTTCCTGCCGATATCATAGTCGTCGCCTTCTTCGGAGCACGTTCGCTGGGTGCCGTCTACTGCTTCGACTGTTCTTTGGTCTCTGATGTGTACCAGTGGATCCACGTTTCGTCGACGGTTACGAAACGACGTAGAAACTTCTTCGGACTACGCTTAAATATCGTCAAATACTGCTCTGAATTGGTTTCACGGTTGCGCTTGTTATCCAGAATGAGCAAACGCGGCACCCATCGCGTCGACAGCTTTCTCATGCCCAAAATTTCATGCAGGATATGGCATACGCGGTCTTTTGAGGTGCCTACTGTCCAGCTATCTCGCGCACCTTCAGTCGGCGGTCTGCCAATACGATATCGTGGATTTTTTTCAGGTTGTCGTCCGTGGTAGCCATTTTCGGGGCACCAAGGCGTGGCTCATTAAAAACCGACGTGCGCCCACGTTGAAACTCGTTAAAGCAATTTTTGACGGTTGCCATCGGAGGAAAAGAGTCACCGCATACAGCATCCAAGCGCTCTTTGATTTCGCTGCACGATTTCCCTATCAAAAACAAGAATCAAATCACTAACCGATATTGCTCTTTTTCCATTTTTTTTTAATCTGCGGACACGCCCACTTTCACACGCAATCAAAACAAAACTATGAGTTCGCTTCGGCTGAAAATTTGACATTAGCCGTCTACGATTACATGATAGTAGATTTCTCTTGAGAAATTGGCGCCATCGGGTGGTGAGGCTAAGTACTTATGCGCATTTATGGTCTTGTATAGGCATTTTGTGTACTGTTTAGAAATGTATTAACAGTTTCGTATTACCGGTAAAAATTATTAAACTATTTTACTTTTAATCTTTGTAACGTTTTATAAACAACAATTTTAAGTTGTAATGGCTTATAAAAGTATTTGATTAAATAATTATAAAGAAATCATGAACAAAACCAATAAAACATCAAATATTGTTCCTTTATTTAAATATTACATCAACAACGATTCACAAACATCAAGATAAATTTTTGCGAAGCTAGACTGGTCCCTTATGTACATTGTAAAAAATATTACAACAATAAAAAATGCTGATAACATAGGCTACTAAACTAAAATAAGGAATATTTCAAAACCCAAAAGGATTCTCTTATTTCCTGAACGTTGGTTTCTTAAATTCTACGAGTAAAGTCTGTTTCAATACGGTCATGTAATAAAAAGTGAACAATTATTTTAATAATTTGGGTACTTTGTTTGCACTTCTTACATCAACATTTTTTGTATTTCAGTCTTTAATTGTTTCTTTATTTGTCTCAACTCTCTGATTATTACAGGAAACTTGTAAGAACTTCGCTTCCTCATTGACTTTATTATATTTGTTAGTTTTTTTTGTCCTTGGTTTCTAAAGTAACTTGGAAGCTACTTTAGAAATGCAGCGCAGAGTTTGGAGATTGCCCATTTGATGGTTTGCAATTTATTTCGTCTTTTATCATGAGTAATTCAAACTTTTAACATGTCATCTTTCACTTTTTACTTGTCTCATCAAATAAACCAATCTTTTTGATTTTGGTAGGGTTTTTATCTATAGTAAAAATATTTAATCATATTTTGGTTATCATAAGAAAATTTTCAAGATGTCATTTATTGGCGTTTCAAATGTATATCTATTGGTAACATGATGTTAGTGGGAAATATTAAAAGGGGATAAGAACTAAGTTAGAAACAGTTAAAAGTTAAAATATCATGTGAGGATAATTACTACTAAAATTAACTGTGCAACACTGAATGGTGAAATGACTTCCAAAATAATGTTCTAGATATCTAGATATATTAAGTCAAAGAAAAGACGCAACTAAAGAATTACACATGAACGTATACCGATCCTTAGCTACAGGGGCGACATTATGATGACTTCTTACTCTCTTTTGCTATTTTATTATCCTTAGGGTAATGAATGTGACGTCGGAAAGAGGATCACACGATGTTCAATGCATTTTGACCCTATTTTTCTTGGCAGTGAATATTATTATAAGATTTATATTAAATGACAACATATAGAAATGCAGTAGTAGTAGAGCAGTATGGATGAAATGAAGGAAGCGAGTAGCATGTTCTATGAGAGAAAAATTCCAATGCAATTGAAAAGTAATTTTTATAAGAAAGCATATATGAAGAACTGTCCTGAAAATTGGACCGTTAAAAATAAAGAAAAACACATTTAAGTTTCTGAAATAAAAATGCTAAAATAGATGAATAAAAAGGTAGAATACGATCAAACTAAACATAATAAAGCAGGTGGAGTCTATAGGTGGCACCAATTGGTCTCAAAATGAGATAGCCTAATTTAAATTGATTAGTACATGTTCAATTAAACGGTGACGGTAAGAAAAAAAAAACGTTCTTTTTAAGGCTATATTTCGAAACTTTTTAAGACTTTTCCATTACATATTTCCCATAGACATTAAAGAGAAGAGGTAAGGCAATACTTGTTTCTATTTTAACCCAATTTTAGACCAAAATACTTGAACATGATATTGTTTCCCTTAGTTTCTCAATGCTATATTTACGAAAGTTTATTAATATAATAAAAAATTTAAATGAATCCGTATTTTTTAAAACTAACCAGAATTTATTCCACTTTACTTTAGATATGTTGCAATATTATCAGAATGTTGGTACATTCTACTTTAGTGTTTTGTATTGCTATATACGATTATAATATATGGCCAAAACATTTTGTTTGGTTCTTTATTACTATGATCCTTAATATACAGACATTGTCTGATAGAATTTAAGTTTTATGAATCACCCTGAATGGTGCCAACTTATTGGCAGATCTGGACTGGAAGAAGGTGTTGAGAGAGCTAATAGTTCTTTGTCCTAATGATTCATTCTCAGTATAGTCAGAAGATACAGAACCATGCCTTATATTTTGTCTCACTGGACCCTTTGGCCCGTCCCACTGTTCTAGCAGCTGAAGGAGCAAGTCTTTGGTGCCGTTAGGACTGTTTAAGTTGTTGGTTTTTGTAGTGAAGTGGGAATTTACTGGTTTATGTATGGTTTTTACACTGAGAGGTACGTCTCTCGACATATTGTTTACTTTAAATTTTGATTTTCTCCATGGTATTCCTAGAGTTTCTTTGTTTTCATCATCGACAGTTATAACATCATCTTTGTACTTTCTTCCTGTTATTGTTATCGGTACACTTCTAGGAATAGTTTCCTCTTTGACTATGGAAACTTCATTTTTAAATACTGTCTCGTTATTAGTGAGACTTGTATTGAAATTAGAGAGTTGGAAAAGTTTATCTGATAATTTTCTAATCTCTTCAGCCAAATTCATTCTCTCTGCAATATCATTCGGTTTCACCACACAAGTACTGTCAGAAGCTCTTCTGAAGTGCTCAACTGGCGGTGCTAGTAGCTGCTGTTCTAAACTTTCTTGCCCTTCGTTTACAAAAGCGTTGTCTGATCCTGGTGACGACGCTAAAGACCCGCACGGAGATGGTGACTCACCGATTAGAGACTGGCTAGAACCAGAAAGGTCTTCTTCGCCGTTAGGCAACATCGATGGTGATATCACATGGGAACTAATCTCAAAAACATACGGCGAATTTGGGTGCTCGTTCCACCTTTCAACGAACTGTTTCAAATTGTCCTTGGTGACGTCCATACTGGGTGTTTTCGGCAGACTAGGTGGCGACTTCTTCCTTTTGAGCCAGTCGTGATTGAGACAGTCTGTTGCCGATAGGCGCTGGCTGAAAAGATTTAGACAAAGACCCTGTTAGTAAGATTAATTAATGCCTTAGGCTAGAGCATCATGCAAACAGAACCCAAATTAGTAGAAAGGACAGTACAATACAACAGTCGAGTTAGTGTTATTTTGTGAATTGTGTCAACTAATTTGGGTCTTTGTCTGAACGGCTCGTTGATAATAATTTTAAAAGCTTGTAGTAGTGTAATGCAATTTTTTAAAATAGTCTGTGCAGTATTCTGAATGACATTAATATTATCGAAAAGTTTTAATTTTCGGTTATTGAATCTAGTTTGTGTACTTCATATCCTAGACTATGAACTTATCGAAGCTTTATAGTCTATAGATAAAAATCACTATTACAGATCTTGTGGCCAAATCAAACAACTTCAATCCATTCATTTACTGAGAATGTTTGGAGTGAAAATATCGAAGTGTCAGCGTCTACACATTGATGATGCAATTTTAATAGAAACCCAAAAACTATATCTATCCATATATAAATCTTGTCAGTGTTATGTACAAGTCACTCACAATTGTTAATTTTAAAAAGAGGTTAACTATATACTAAAAAAAGTCATCGGAAGGGCTAGTGCTAAATTTAGGTTTGAAGTTACATAGAAAAGCTAAAAAAAGATGAAAAAGCAGTAATAAAGAGCCGGATCAAAACGAGAATGTTTAACCAGTGTACTTAAACCTAGTTTTCACTGGAAATTTCTTTCTTCTTGTTTTTTGGTAGCATTTTTCTGTTCACTGCTGGATGTAAACCTTTCTTTGAGTCTTGTTCTATTCTCATTTTGTTGGTAACAATGCCTACATACGCTTTTATGTTATCAGGCCATTGTTTTTGAGTCTTACTCTACTACGTTGATGTTCTATTGATATTAAAATGAATAATCTTCTTGATCTCTCATTTATGAAATTTTACAGATCAAATCCTCCACTTTTGTTGTCTTACATAGTATTTCGTTTTTGTCGGTTCTCTCCAATGAAATATTAATTTAGGCCATCGCTGATTAAACATTATTAATAAAACTTCAAATCACTGCAAGGACTGTTTTTCTATTCTGTCTACCACTGTTTCTTTTGTTTTTATTCGAGTTCTGACTTCCTCATTACTTATTTATCCTATTCTTCATATTCTTGCATTTCCACTTTTTAAGATTTTTCTATCTACATATCTATCTATTAGACATTCAATGTTGGATATATTTCTTCCCTTCGCTCCTCCATATTTCCCTATCTTGGGCCATATGCATCCACCTCGAATTAGTGTTTCAGGTCATCCATCCACCTCACATATGCTCTCTCCCGTTGTTGTTTTGGTCCAGGGTTTCCAATTTGTAATAATCCATCTTTCATATTTTTGTCTAATAGACATGAAGGGCGAATTTCCACTTGAGTTTTGCTATTTGGCTGGTAGTATCTTTAACTTTTGTGACGTTTCATATACAGGTATTTCTCCTTCTATCTGATAGTTTTTTGATCATTTGTGCTTCCATTACTCTTTATGTTTTCCCTATTCTGTCCATATTAGCTCTTGTAAATGTCCAAGTTTGACATATTTATGTAAGGACGAGAAGAATGGACTGGTTGAACAGTTTCGTTTTTAGATATTGAGGATACTTTTTATTTTTCAATTTGTAGCTATGTTTACCAAACGAAGTCCATGCCAATCTCTCGCGTCTCTTAATTTTTGTAGTTTGATTGTCTTTATTTAATTTTATTATCTGTCCCAAATATATGTATTCATTAACTTCATTTTTTTTTTGTTTAACTAGAATTATTAACACTTCTTATTGCGCGAGTTCTTGTCTCTCTCAGCTGAGACAGACGTTGTTCTAGGTGTAGTATTTGGCAATAGATATTCGACTCATCTGGTGTATAGGTTTTTGTGTTTTAGTACTCACCATATCCCTTCGAAAGGGGGTTGTTCTTAGCCCCCTTATGAAGGCTAAGATATTCTTTTACGTTGGTCAGACGGTTTGGAAGATCCCATCTCAGTATGACAGCCGATTGACTCATAATGCGAGTGGCGCCTGTAAGTATCTAGAAATAAGCCTACAGGATTTTTAGTTTTTCACAGCCTTAATCTAGTAATGCCACTACTGCATCATAATATCATATGCGTCGTTGATCCGCGGGTACTTATTTGGCTATGCCTCACTCATACGTATTCTATATATCTGCAGGAACGTCCCCTATCAGCCAGTGAGACGCACTATGTCAGGATTGAGGACTTCTTCCTACACTATGTAAGCAAAGACCGGATACAAAAAATTTTTCTTCTTTGTTGAATTCTGTTTTATTTCAGTTTCTCTCAATTCTTCCTTATCAAAATATGGTCCGAAATATTTGTACTTATGTCTCCACTTAATTTATATTTATGTTATCGTTAATCAACACTTGAAATCTAGCGTCGATATTTACCACTAGGTATTCTATTTTGTTACCACTTGTAAAACTGGTATGGGAAGAGATTCCCACAGGCAAAAGACCACTCGGACGTCCCAGAATGCAATGGAGAGATAACATCCAAGCAGATCTCCGGAAAATGAACATTCCATTTGACCCTAGGTTGATGGAAGACCGAACAAATTGGAAAAAAGTTGTACAGTCAGCCAAGACCCACCCAGGGTTGTAGCGCTACGTGATGATGATTCTATTTTCTTCAGACCTATCTGTAATCCCCATTTTTTATTTTCATTATATAGCATTTTCAACATGAATTCTCTGTCTCATTTTGTAACATTAATAAATTGTGACAGGGTTATCCTTTTTATTTGTGTGGCGTTGTTTCTATATATTTCTATAATAGTCAGTAACAAGTGTGTATCAATGTTTAAGGCTTCCCACATCTACGATCTGAAAACATTATCGAAGGCTTTTTCTAAGTTAAGAAATGCTGAATGTTATTCCTTTCTTGCATTTATATACTTTTTTGCTATCTGTTGTAAAATAAATAAGTTGTCTGTATAGGATCTACGTGTACTCGTAGAACCGCTTGCATCTTCTAAAATTATGTGACCGATGTTTAAATAAATTTACTGAACATTCGGTTTATTGTACTATTTATAGTCAAACCTCAACCTCCATAACAATTAGTATCTCTTCAGTTGCCTTCTCAAAAAATAGATATTATTCTGATAGACTCTCCATAGATTCACCATCAATAAGGGCCTCCTACCTTTAATAATTCGACAGGAGTATTTCACGGATCTGGAGATTGATTATCCTTCATTATGGATAGTGCAGTCAGTTGTAACTTCATTTATTGTAATAGCTACATTTCTGTATGCTACTTCGTTAATAGATAGAGAATCTTCAGTTGTGTAATCTGGTAAGTTTTGAACTAGCACATGTTCTCAATACCCTTCTGGCAAGGAAATTAATTGAGTAACTGCTTTGTTTCATATTTCTTGACTGAGTTACCAGAATCTATTTTTTTAATATATAAGATATATTATTAATAACAAACTTTACATGAATGTTTCCAATCTAAATGGATAATGATGTAAATACATAGGATACACAATTAAGCAAAATCAAAGAACAGAGATTAATAAGAGAATATACCTACCTTAGGAAATAATATGCAGACTCAGTGAGTTACTGAGAAACAGAAAGTGGATAATAAATTTAAAAAATACTTGCATCCTACCAGCTATAACCTATGGAATGGAAATAACTTACTGAGTTCTCAGCTATCAGATTAAGTATAACACAGAGGACAATAAAACAAACTATATTAGAAATTTTTCATAAGATAATTATATAATGATTAAAGAGTTAAGAAAGAAATTTTAAGAAACCAAAGTGGAAGTGGCAATCTGAAACACTTCACAAACGAAATAACACTGGATAAGACACATAGAACGACAAGAAAATAAGAGATGGATAAGAAACATTGTTCAGTAGAGTATTGTTCAATGAACATTGAAGACACTAAACCCAGAATGAGTGCAAATTGTCAGAAAATAGCAAAGTACACTATGAGGCAGGGAGTTTCAAGGGCAGATCTATATCCAGGAATAAAGAGTTAAGAAGGAAATTTTAAGAAACCAAAGTGGAAGCGGCAATCCCAAACACTTCACAAATGAAATGAAACTGGATAAGACGTACAGAACGACAAGAAAATAAGAGATGGGTAAGAAACTTGGTTCAGTAGAGTATTTTCCAATGAACATTGATGCCACTAAACCCAGAATGAGTGCAAATTGTCAGCAAAGAAAATAATGAGGAAGGGAGGTTCAAGGAATGCAGATCTATATCCAGGAAAGAAGGGGAATCTTCTTCTTAATTGCATTGCCTATCGTCTTATTACCAAGCTGATAAAATGTTTCTCGGTCGGTAACTAGATGAAACAATTCCTCGACCGTTCTACCTGTCCATTGTCTAATGTTACGCAGTCAGGACAGTTGTTTTCTTCCGACCCAGCGTTTTCCTTTGATTTTGCCGTGAATTATTAACCGAAATAAGCGATATTTAGGTCTTCTCATTATGTGACCGAAGTATTGGACCTTTCTCATTTTGATAATATTGATCAATTCTCATTTTTTGTGCATGGTCTCTAGCACACGTTCATTGTGTGCTGTCCACGAGATTCTGAGCATGCGACGGTAAACACCATAACTCGAACGCTTCTAATTTGTAAAGATTTTTATATTTGTTTTCCAGGTTTTACATAGAACAAAGCAGACCAGACGTAGCAATTTAATACTCTTATGTGGTCAATGACAGACTTCTACTGCAAAAAGCAGAACCATAGTTATTAGAGCTTTTTCGTGCAAGTTGTATTCTGATCGAAATTTGCTCGTCACTTTCAACCCTGTAGACAATCCAGCTACACAGATATCTAAAGTGTTCCACTTTTTTTTTAACAAGGATTTTGTTATCTAATTTTAGTACTGAGTCTTCGATATTAATTTTTTCCTACCACCGTCCATTTTATTTTCTTTGCGTTGATTGCTAAGCCCTTTTAAGTGCGTTCGATGGTTACAGCGTTCAACAGGGTCTGAAGGTCTTTTAGACTCTCTGCCATAATGGCGGTGTCATCTGCGTATCTGATGTTATTAATAATTTCACCACCCATTTTAACACCTTCGCGATGATTATTTAACGCTATCTCAAAAGTTGTTTTAGTATAGGCATTAAACAATATCAGTGACATAAGACATCCCTGTCTTACGCGTGTCACGCTTAATTTAAAGTTTATCTGAAACCTCTTGATCCATGTTAATACAAGCAGTCTGTACTTTTCTTCTTATATACTCTCGTAAATCTTTTGCTCGTGTTTTTATTTTGCCTTTTCATATTTTTTGGTTTTAATATACAGTTTTTTTGTGTCTTTTTTATTTATAAGTGATTTTTAAACCTACAAGAAAGTGAGAAAGTGATTTAAATAGTCTCTTGAATTTTTAGAAAATTAAATCTCTCAGTAATATTTATCTAGTAGTTTCCGTGTTTATATAAACACCACAAGCAATATTATACAATATGTTAAATGAAATGAAGTGTGAAAAAACGACTATTTTTACGAATTAATTGCATTACACAACCTTATATTGGAAGTCACAAATTCCATTACCTTTAAAATGCAGTATCCATGCCAAGTTATATTTATATTCACGGTCAAAGAGCAAACAATTATTTTCTAAATGACTTAAGAGCTTTTTGTAGAGTTGGTATACATTGTTTTTGTTTGTAACTATATATCTAAAAAAAAACTATATTATGAAGTGTAAATATAAATAATATACCCTGTAGTACTGAAAATGCTAGCGATTTCATAGTTGTCGCTGGTTCAGCGAATCAGACTGTCAATTTCTAGGCCTTTATGGAGTTACGTAAAGAACCCATAGCTGTTACTAGATTTTTTTATTAAACCAAATCATATCAAGATTATTTTGTGATTTTTCTTTCTAATTATGTTTTTTTAATTTACTTTATCGCGGTATGATCATCTTGGTGTGATCATCACATAATTTTCATTGTATTTATGTGTACGTGACATGTTTCAACACACTGTAGTTTCTTTGAATGATAAGGTACATCCGCTAAATTATACCTCAAATCTGAAAATATGTCATATTTAAGTAAGCAGCAGGCCCTGATAATATACAAGCAGAACTACTCAAACCAATGGACAACGAATCAATAGCAATAATCGCAAAGATATTCAACAACATATACAACTCTGGAGAAATACCAACAGAATGGCTGAAATCTGAGTTTATTGCACTTCCAAAAAAACCAGGAGCCAAAAAATGCGAAGATTACCGTACTATAAGCCTCATGAGTCATCTCCTAAAATTGTTCCTAAAGATAATTCATAAAAGAATCTACCAGCTGTGTGAAAGTCAAATTTTCTCCAACCAGTTCGGGTTCACGCTTTGTTCTCAGTACAAGTCTTATTCCAGAGATGCAGAGACGTCAACTTCGACGTTTACGCATGTCTAGTTGATTACGAGAAAGCGTTTGATCGAGAACAGCACGCCAAGATGTTACAAATACTAAAAGAAACAGGGATTAACAACCAAGATCTAAAAATAATTAGAAGTCTCTACTGGAATCAGACAGCAAATCTCAGAGTTGAAGGTGAACACACTGACTATGTGAAAATTATGCGTGGAGTGAGGCAAGGCTGTATTTTGTCTCCTCTAATCTTTAATCTGTACTCTGAAAGAATATTTATCGAAGCTTTGCACGAAACTGAAAAAGGTATTCTACTAAATGGTTACCGGCTAAACAACATCAGATATGCAGATGACACCATAGTATTTGCGGACAACTTAGAAGAACTTAGAGAAGTTCATATGAACAAAATCACGTATTACATTCAACAATATGGACTCAATATAAACGTTAAGAAGACAAAGTTTATGATAATTAGCAAGAAAAGAATAACAGAAGGTCAACTCTACGTCAACCAATCCCCTGTAGAAAGAGTGACGCAGTACAACTACCTTGGCACCATAATAAATGAAGAATGAACAAACAATCAGGAGATTAGAGCACGCATCGGAAAAGCTAGATCCACCTTCAATCGGATGGGCGCCTTCTTCAAGAGTCACAACCTTTCTCTTGATACAAAATTAAGAATGCTGCGATGCTACGCCATCTCTGTCCCTTTTTATGGTGTTGAATCGTGGACCTTGAACGAAGATATGTGCAGAAAACTGGAAGCATTTGAGATGTGGCTATATCGGAGAATGCTTAAGATCCCGTAGACTGACCGAGTCACAAATGAGGAGGTCCTCAGAAGAATCAATAAGAACCGAGAGGTACTGACCACCATCAAATCTGAAAGTTACAGTTCTTCGGACATATTATGCGAAATGAATCTAGATATGCTCTCCTTCAAGCCATCCTGCAAGGAAAAATATTTGGAAAACGAGGTCCAAGAAGAAGAAGAACATCTTGGTTAAAGAACTTTAGAATCTGGTTCAATACAATATCTGTGCAGCTTTTCCGCGCTGCTGCAGATAAGATAAAGATTGCCATGATGATCGCCAACATTTGTAACGGATAGGCACATCAAGAAGAAGAAGTAAACAGTTTTCAAAAATTTAGTTTGAATTTATTAATTTTTATATAATTAGGGTTTCTAAGAACGTATTACACCTCTGAATCAATGAATGAGACTATTTGAATTATACTAATTTTATAGCCGTACAAAATTGGTTAGTATATTTTTTCAAGGTAGCAATTTTAAATTTCAACGATGTCATAACATCTTCCATATTTTTTTAAAGGTTTTGTCTTATGCTTTTGTTTGTCTAGGTTTTGAAATAAGGTCTAGGTTTTCCACTTGAAATAATGTTATGGGGCAGACCATAAATCACTAATCGGTCAAATAGCTTATATTTATCGCTAAATAGCTAGAGTCACTTATACTTAGTATCAATAAATAGTATAAGACGCCTTGTATAAAAAAGGTTAACATACAAGGTAAACATCTCTTCCCAACTTACAATGGAAAATTGCGGGAATGAAATTAAAAACTGTATAGACGAGCGGCAAACTCCCAAAAAGATGCAGGGAGACGCGCTGGCGTGCCTTCTCTTTAATATAGCGTTAGTAAAGACTATAAGAGATGCCTAGTTACACAATAGGGGAACAATCTTTAATAAATCAACGCAAATTATGGCTTACGCTGACGATCTGGATTTGATCGCACGTACTACACGAGGACTTAAAGAGATGACTTCCACCTTCTTGACAGCACAAAATATGGGCCTTAAAATAAACGAGGAAAAAACCAAAATGTTAGCATCTATTCCAAATAACAGATATAGAGCTAGAAACGCCGAAGAAAACTTCAGTATAGACCAATATAATTTTGAGGTAGTAAACAAGTTTACATATTTGGGTTCTCTCATAACAAACGATAATGACACATCTGAAGAAGTAAAACGGAGGGTACTGCTAGCAAACAAATGTTATTTTGGACTAAGCAAGCAGCTAAAAAACAGAAATTTAAGCCAGAAAACCAAACTAATAATATATAGAACACTCATCCTACCAGTGCTGACATATGGGTCAGAAACATGGATCATCTCCAAAACAGACGCAAATCTTCTGCTCGTCTTCGAAAGGAAGATACTAAGAAGAATAATGGGCGCATTCTGTGAGAATGGTATTTGGAGAAGGCGATATAATTTCGAATTGTACGAGAAGTATAAAAAAATAGTAAATGGTAGAGATGTAATATCCTTCATAAAAATAGGTAGGCTTAGATGGGCTGGACATGTATCAAGAGCAAATGAAAATTACCCACCCAGACGAACTCTATTATCGGTCCCAGTGGGAAATAGGAGTAGAGGCAGACTACGACTGAGATGGAGGGACGGTGTGGACGAGGACGCAAGGAAAATCGGCGCGGCAAATTGGCAACGGTTGGCAATGAACAGAAACGACTGGCGAAATAGACTGGGGAAGGTCAAGGCTCAACTAGAGCTGTAGCACCACTGATGATGATGATGATGATACGACGCAATATTAATAGCCCAAGATGAAGATAGTCTGTAAAGACTGGTCCTCAGATTTAACATAAGAGCACAAGAATTTAATATGATAATCTCATCTCAGAAAACTAAAACAAGAGTAATTAGCAATGAATCAACCAGATGTAAAATAGAAATTGATGGCATTAGTATTGAACAAGTAATGGAAATAAAATACCTTGGAATTACACTGTCCAGCTATGGAGATCTGGACAAATAAGTGAGAGATCAAGTACAAAAAGCAAATAGACTGGCAGGATGCCTTAATAATACTATATGACGAAACAGATATATTAATATTGGAAACGGCAGAGATGAGAGTACTGAGAATAATTACAGGAAATACGTTGAGAGATCGAAAGAGAAGTGAAGATATTAGAAGAAAATGTAACGTGCAGTGTATAAATGAATGGACACAAAATAGAAAAAAAATGGAATAACCACATAAGCAGAATGCAGAAGACAGAAAGTGATAACATAGCCACCTTTGCAGATGATATTACTAGCGAAGAAATAGCAGAAAAATGACAGTTGTCAATAAATACAATCGATAATTTGACTAAAAATTGAAGAATAAAACTAAATGAATCTAAATAATAAAAAATAAAAATTTTAATTATATAAATGAAAAACTCAAACAGTGAGATGAAATATTGAAAGAAATTCAGCGTTGTCCATATACAAAAAACCACTGTTATACACACAAATACTGAGACTAGACTGAGTATGGACGTATGGTTGTAAACTCTGGAGCTGTGCCAATTCAAGTAGTATCCAGATCATCCAGATTTTCCAGAATAAAGGATTAAGGAATATCGTTGATATTTGTTGGTCAGAAATGTCAACCTCCATAAGGACCTTAAGATGGAAGATGTAGATAAAGACATCAAAACGAGGCCATCTACCTCCTCGATAATACTGGGTTAGAAATAAGACTCAAACGAAGAAAACCATTTTAGTTAGTGTAAAAGCAGAGCATGGTGCTGTGTGGTGTAATAATTATAGTGTATATGCACAGTTGTTAGATAAAATAAGAGGACACCATTGGGTTCAGATCTTAGAATGTAAGTATCATTTATTAATTTAAGTGAAAGAAGAATTGATAATTAGTCAAGGGTGTATGCGAGGAGGATGGATGTAAATATAGATGAAACTGAGAGAGAAAGAACGATAGTAGAGTGGCAGAGAGAATGGGCGAATGATAGCGGAA
The DNA here is from genome assembly GCF_040954645.1 of Diabrotica undecimpunctata. Taxonomy (NCBI): domain Eukaryota; kingdom Metazoa; phylum Arthropoda; class Insecta; order Coleoptera; family Chrysomelidae; genus Diabrotica; species Diabrotica undecimpunctata. Next base: position 14,625 of record NW_027313855.1, read on the forward strand.
AGGCAAGGTGGATGAAGGAGCTTATTCCCGATCTGAGGCCGTGGTGGGAATGTAAGTTCAGGAAACTAGACTACTTCCTGATGCAGTTTCTGACTGGACATGGTAGTTTTGGCACCTTCACAAATAGAATAGGCTGCCAGAGATGGGCAAATGAGAGGGGAGATTTCGAGAGGCGAATGGGTTTCGGGCTGGATGAAAGAAACGTTGTAAATATTATGTTGAGAGGAGAGAAGTACACTGTCTGATTTCTGGGGCGATGAAGAAAAAGGAGCAGGAGGGCAGAGGAGGAAATTGAGCCAGGTATCTAAAATTTATGGTTATGGAATTTATGGTTAATATTATTTATTAGTTTATGGCCTAACGTCTAAAACATTTTCTGATTTACGGTAACAGGTATTGTTATTTATACATTTTTAGTTTTAAATTTTAGTTGTTTATTGAGTGGCAAGACCTCCTCTCTGGAACGGTGGTTAAGGTTTTAGCCAGAACACGGTTAATCCGGCACTACCCTGGGGTCTTCTGGCCTAGTATCCTACTCGGCCGAAAGATGCCAGGATGCCTTGTTCCGTGACGTAGATGTCCAAACAAGATTTCTCCCACCGTTGCCTGTCAGAATTCAATGAATACCTTCTTAGGCTCTCATTGGAATCTGGCAATAAAAAAAACTCTGGCGTTTTGGTTCCAGTACAATTTTTTTAGTGGTTTAATGCCCTTCCCATTTAAACCGACTTCTTGCAAACGTTCTAGGTCGTTACTCTATCAAATGCTTTTTCGAAGTATGTTGGTCGTAGCATTTTTGGGCCAGCACTAGAAAATTACACATGACTTTTCTCGTTCCCATGCCAGGTCTGCATCCAAACTGATCGTCTCCTATGATTGTTTCGTACTTCTTATAGATTCGGTTATGTACGACTTTTAATAGGACTTTTACTGCATGACTCATAAGGCGTATCAGACGGAACTCGTTCTACTTTTGTGGGTTTTGCTTTTTCGGTAGCAGTATGTCGGTAGAGTTATTATGGGTTTATCGGAAACTAAAGCACTTTTTGAGCGTTCGCCGCTTGCCTATAGAGAAAGAATATTAAAAGATTTTTATAAAATTAATAAGATGGAGAGCATAGGAGATTACGAAACAACGAACTAGTTAAGATTGAGAACGAAGAGCTAAAGTATAATGGACCTGAACTACCTAAGCATTAACAATATCTTTAACAGGAGACAAAAATCCAGAAAAAAACTAATACAACTTTAATATCGTCCATAAAACAATAACATAAAGTTATTCGTCGAAATATTGAAGGATAATTAATACAGCTAATAGAATTTAAGAAAGAGTAACAAAGATTCAGAAAGGGCAGATCTACAATCGACGCAATATTCACAGTTATACAGATAAAAGAAAAATCGATATATACTTAAATCGACATATCACGCCTGTTTATTGGGCTTCGTAAATTTATCTAGGACAAACGACAGAATCCGACTACATGGCGTAATAAAGACTAAATCCCCATTAAAATTATAAAAACAATACATGGCTTTAATGTTAATTATACCAAAAAAATAACAGAGGAAACATAAACAACTAAACATCGGGAGGAACTTGATAGAGAAACAGCCTCAGTTAGTTATTTTTCACTAATTTTATCAATTATAGTAATATAGTTTACTATACTACTAAATTACTATTACTAGATTACTTTGTTACTATAATAGATAAGGTTAATGAAAATAAACTAATTGAAAATAATAATGTAATATAATTATTATTTATTAATGAATAAAACTATAGAAGACGTAATCGCTCTTAAGATGGGATACATAATGAATAACATTTCGCTTTGGAAATAACGCGGTAATTATAGCGAAAACATAGAACTATATTCAGAGGCAATTGGTTAAATTTCTTCAAATAAGTAGCGAACTCAATATGAATGTATCTATCGAGAAGACAAGGACTATGATCATAACCATACTCTAGCAAACAAAAAATGAAATTAGTCATCCAAGATCACGCATCTTAACTGGATGAAAATACCCGAAATCACGTGACAATCATAAATTCTCAAAAATTTTGAATTCGATCATTAGCGGCGCTTAAGAAAATATATTTATATATTTCTGCTTCTAATAATAAAAATAATACATTGGATCTAGTTTATAAAATAAGTTTTAACGAATCATATTGTTGCAAATACAATCCTCCCCGCAATTGATTCTACATATATGGCAATAAACATAACGAAACGCAATTATAAAGATTCGAAGTTTATTTATTTTTTGAGAAAAATTTTATTCTCTTGTGTGTCAAAATAACCGAGTAAGTCTATTTAATATCGGAATTAACCAATGTCCTGACATTATGTCGAAATGTATTTAGCAAAATAAAGACAAAACAGATAAATTAACAACTGAGTTAGCGGCTACATCAACGACTGCTGCAACTACGCAACGAACCAAAAACTTTTATTTTAAAAGCGTCAATGAAAAACTGAAAATTCCGCCAAAGGAAGACCTGAAATACAAAGAAAACGTTTAACTTGCATGGTATGGAACACGAATGATAACACAGCCCAATAAAATGAAAACATTTGGTGCTTGAGAAATAATGAATTTTAAATATTTTTGATGCTCTGATTTTAAAAATTTGTTCTTTTTTCATAGTAGTTTTTTTGAAATCGATTGCACAATTCTTATTTCGCTCGAAAAGATATACACAAAGGCACCTGGAAATTACCAGACAAACTTACGGTAAATATGATAGATCATGTTATTGTACACTCAAGACAAGACACCAATCGAATTAAACATCCGCATCAGGAGAGGAGCAAATGCCGATTCTGATCACTACTGGTTCGTAAGTAGGATAAGGTCTAAAATTTTAAACATAAAAAATGAAAATAGGTTTTAGACATGAACTTAGAAGGGCTTAAAGATACAAACAAAAATAGAAAATATTAATATGAAACTAGAAAACAGACTAAAACGTGAAAACATAAATGAAGAGTGGGAAAGGTGCAGAAACATCATAAAAGAAGCAGCTGAAGACTTACTAAACATGAAAGGTAAACAAAAAAGAACAAGAACGCATGACTGGTTTGAGGAAAAATGTCAGATTTTAACAGAAAGAAAAAATAGCATCTTCTTATATACTAAAATGCTACGCCCTTTTCTTGTCCACCACTTTACTCAAAAACCATAGTAGATAATTAAAATATTTTTTCGGAATATTATTAGTATTACGTATGAGATCTAAATATGTACTTCCGGTTGCGATCCCACACCGGAAGTGACCCGAAACGCGCATAAAACGTCAAGATAGAACAAATCTGTCAACGGATTCGTGATCAGCATGCAAAATTAACTGCTAAATGATATCCATGTCGACATTTGATGAACTAAAAATTGCATTCCGGTTTTGAGGTCGACTTCCAGTTTCGTTTTTATTAGTCAAATCAATAGAGAATTCAACGAAGAGTTCAAAAATGTAAGTTCACGAAATTATCATTTATAGTTTTTGAGTTATTGATAAAAATATTTTTACTTCCGGTCATTGTATATTTTTCTCGCAAAATAAAAATTTCATTTAAAAAACTCGATGTCGAGTTGGTCCGCTAGTATTTACTAATGCAACAGGGGCACAGATCGCGACAACCAGAGGAGGAATATAAATAACTAAGTTAAGAAGCAAAGAAAATCCACCGCAGAAAAAAGAGAAAAAATATAAACAAAGACTTCAATAATTACAAGAACTAAGTAAGCCAATACAACAAAAAAAGAATATCAGAGAAGATTGCTGGGAATGAAATATAAGAAAACTATAACATGAAGGAAAGCTGGATGTGCCAGAAACAGCTACTATAACCGCCAGAAAATTTAACATGTTAATTTTCCCAAAAAAGACAAAATGCATGGTTATAACAGAAAATTTATTAAGATATAAATTGGAACTGGAAGGTCAGATAATAGAACAAGTGATAGGGTTTAAATATCTAGGCATTACATTATCTAGCTACGGAAAGCTCGAATCGGAGGATTAAGAAAAATGAGCAGACGGAGCCACAGGTTGCCTAAATGAAACAATATGAAGAAATAAAAATATCGGAAAAGAAATGAAAGACAGAATTTACGAAACAGTCATCAGACCAATAATGACATACGCGGTAGAAACAAACTGGACCAGCCAACAGAGATAAGAAAACCAGAAACTGAACAAAAGCAGAAAAAATTCAAACAAAAGATGTGAAACATAGAACAGCCAGAAAAACTAAGAAGATAAAATTCCTGAATACGGCCGAAAATGTTTTATGTTATATTGATATACTAAATGTTTAATTATGTGTACTTATTGTATGCCCTATAAATAAAAAATAAATTGTCGGCTACTGACACTTCCGCTTCTTGGTAAAACTCATAATGACAGCTAAACGATACGATAAAATTAAGTGATCGCGCATATGACTCATTTCATTTTTTAGTTGCTGAAGTATAGGAATCCAATACAATGCAAACAAGTTTTTCCCAATGAAACTGTAGATAATATATTTTCAGATGTTTTCAACAAAAGCAAAATATACAGGACTCTGAGATAGCGCG
>NW_027313856.1:0-19220 GCF_040954645.1 Diabrotica undecimpunctata
CGCGCTATCTCAGAGTAGTGTATATGTTTTGAGCTAAATGCGACAGTACCGTGTCTCTGGTACTATTGTTCCCGCAGCTGTTTTTAAGTCTACATCCAACTTCAAATCTAGTGTATTGCACTAAAATTTTGTCATTGGGTGTTTTCGTTAACGGCCAGGCTTCGTCAGCTTACGAGAGGCGGCCTGCCGCAGATAGCCCAGTGTGAATGTGTGCGTGTGTTAGCCTGACAGTGATGGACGCTACAATTTCAATGTTACTTTAATTCCGTCAGTCGCCTAGACAGACCCTTCCGACCCCAGAATTTCCCAGTCCCAGCGGCGAGGATACTTCGGTAGCAGAAAGAGGACCCCTTTCACTATCATGCTAGTGTGAGTGTTGTGTGTGTGACTCTGTTTGAGTGTCTCCGTTCGGCTCGCGGAGATAAGAATACGGCCGGGGTCAGAAGGCCCTGCCTGTGGTAAGAGGCGACTAATGGGTATGAGAGGTGGAGAGCCGTCGCTTGAGGTGTCGGGTCTGCAGAAACGCACTCGAGACGTTTAGGCGTCACGGTCACCGGTCTATATTCCTAGCATCCGAGACGAGACTCTGGGGGACCACTCTACTCTCATTCCAAGAGAACCAGGCGAGGTTGAACGAGCTGGGCCCGTACACATCTCTTTTGGCCTTACACCACCAATCGTGGTGTCGGTGTCTCGGCACGTACCCGCCTGGAAATGGAAATTCCTCTGCCTGCGTCACCTGTCCACCCGTGGGAGGGGATAACGGATAGGTGAGGTAATCGCAACACAGGTACTACGGGGGAGGTGGAGCCCTGCGTATGCATCGCACCACCTTCATAGGGGCAGTGGAGTCGCTAATGGTCGTATGCCGAAAGGCCAGGTAGACCAGAGTCCTGCCAATTTATTTGGAGGGCACAAAGCACAGTTATGTGTTTGAGTGAGAATGTGTGCGAGTCTGAATCGGCAGAGACGAAAACCGTGTTCTCTAGTGACCATTGTTCCTGCATAGTACTAAGATTCATGTTATTGATCGCTTGCGTTAACGGCCATGTTATCGTCGGCGTTCGATAGACGGTTTCGGCATCTACCGATTCAGGTGAGAAAATAGTTGCGGCTATTTTCTCAGGGACAGACAGGTATCGTTGAGTAGTGAGATTGGGAAACCGCAAAAAACCAATCTGCCCCTATCCGGGTCAAGGAAAAGGATTAGACTGTAGGTAGGTACGGTAAGCTAGCGGTGTAGCTTCAATGATGTCAGCGTATTCACCCGGGAGTTAGTCAATGCAAGCTTGCATTACAACGGACGGAATATGAAGCTTTTTGATTTTGGGCTTCCGGGATCTTACGTGACTTAGATGAGAACAGAAACTTTTTAGGGTGTTTTTAGTGATAGATGGGGGCCGTTGATTGTTCTGAGAGTAAAGTTCCTGTTGAGAGTTTTAATTATATCGATAATCGCGGCAACATTTGCGGTGTTGTGGATGAATATAGACAGCAAGCTAACAATATTTATAGTACCACCACGCCTTGACTAGGGCTCAGGGAATAAGAAGCGGTACATAAATCTTGTACATCACTGTAAATAAAATTAAGTTTATTGGTCCAAACTATTTTATATCTTTCGAGAAAAAACAAAAATTAATAATGAAATAAATAGAATACCAGAGAACACATGGGTAGAGCATTTTGAGAACTTATTAACAGAGAGAAGAGAAAGGTTTAAACAGACAAATAAACAAGTGGAAGTAGAAGGAAGAATCGAAATATCAATAGAACAAGTGAATGAAGCAGTTAAGGGAATGAAATTAAAAAAATCTCCAGGCCCAGGCGGAATACATCCAGAGTTGATTAGGTATGGATCATCAAAACTGTTTGAGATGATCCGAAAATTATTCGAAAGATGCTTAAACGGAGAAGAAGTTCCAGAAGAATGGAGACAATCGTATATCTCTCCAATACACAAGAAAGGCACAAAGATGGATCCTAAAAACTATAGAGGGATCGCAGTGATTGCTACTATAGGCCGACTATACTCAAAAGTACTACGAAACCTGATAGAAAATGATATCAAAGACAAACAACCCGAAGAACAAGCGGGATTTAGGGCCGGACGCTCCACTATGGATAATATCTTCACATTAAAAATTGCAATGGAAAAACGAGTGCAGAGAAATAGAGAAACTCATATAGCTTTAATAGATTTGGAAAAAGCATATGACAGTGTACCGATCTCCCAACTATGGATAGAAATGGGTAACTTGAAAATAAACCCAATTCTTATTAACGCCACTCAAAAATATTACGAACAAAACTTTGCAAGAATTAAAATGGGACAAGAAATCACCTCTCCTTTTCAAACAACAAAAGGACTAAGACAAGGCTGCTGTCTGTCACCCACCTTATTTAAAATCTATTTGGACAGATCCTTAGTGAAATGGGTAAAAAAATGTAGAAACATGGGAATAACGGTGGAAGAAAACAAGCTATATACACTTTTCTTTGCGGATGACCAGGTAGTAATTGCCGAAGACAGCTACGATCTTAGCTATATGGTAAGAAAACTGCAAGAAGAATATGAGGTGGCAGGTCTAAACATGAATATGACAAAATGTGAATATCTCTCAGTGGGAACAGATGAAATATGTGACCTAGTCTTGGAAGACGACAAAATCAAAGGCGTGCAATCCTGCAAATATTTGGGGGTCATTTTCAACAAGAAGGGAAATAGCGCAGATGAAATCAGGGAAAGAATAAACAAGGGCAGAGCAGCGACCCGTGCCTTAAACTCTCTTCTCTGGCAAAAAACAATTCGACGAGAAACCAAAAAACACATTTACGGTAGTATAGTCCAAAGTATTACACTTTACGGTTCGGAAGTATGGGACGTCACCAAAGCTAATAGAAACAAACTTTTGACGACAGAAATGGATTATCTGAGACGAAGCTGCGGTAGATCGAAACTGGAGAGAGTTAGAAACGAACAAATAAGAAACGAAATGAAAATGGAGAGAAATATCAATGATGACATAGAAAGAAAACAATTAATCTGGTTCGGACATGTTAAAAGAATGCCAGAGTACAGATGGCCTAGGAGAGTACTGTAGTGGATCACTCCTGAAAGAAGAAAGAGAGGACGACCACGGAGAAGTTGGCGCAACGATATTGATGAAGCAATGGCGGCAAGAGACTTAGAAGAGGCAACTGCATATGACAGAAAAAGATGGAAAGTGGGGGCGGAGAAGCGGCGACAGCCGTAATAAATCCGTTATTATATATAATAATGAAATAAACATATGAAATCAATATATTGGTTACGTGATAAGAGGAACAAAATAACAGCATTTGCAGAATAATATGCAAGAAAAGATTTCAGAAAAGCGTAGCATTGGAAGGCGACGAATGTAATGGCTGCGCAATCTCAGAGAGTGATTTAGATGTTGGTCTAAACCGCTTTTTAGAGTAGCTGTAAACAAAAAACAAAATAGTCATGCATGATGCTCGCCAACGTTCGAAAAAACACGGCATCTTAAGAAGAAGAATTTCATATCTTACGATTAAATATTAAACAGTGCATATTCTTACGTCTTTTTTATTGATTGAAAAAGAAACATTAACGACATGACTAAAAAGGTCATTGGAATAAAAAGTGAAGGACTTATTCCCGTTTAATCGGAATTTTTGTAGACGCCAACTAACTACCACTTCCAGTCTCATTGGCGTTCCAGTTTGCCGACATTTGAGTGACTAATATTCGAAAATGGCCTCCCTGCGAGATCCGGAAGTAGTAATTTCCTGCACCGGAAACAATCAGCTCGGGTGCTATAACTAGTTGACATTTTTGTTTGTGCTCGCATATCAAAACATGGATTTTCGATTTTGTGCGTTATTGATTTCGATTGTTCGCCCTAGTTGTTTCTTTGATAAATTTATTATCGGAGAATCTCTAATTGAGCTAAAATTAATTAATTGATCATGATTAATGATTGATTATGACTTGGAGTAAATTATTGTACTTGCTTTTAGATGAGAGATATTAATATTTTCTACTAAGTTGAATTATGTTTAAAATAAGTGTTATGTGTTGGTGATTTAAATATTATTATAATTATAACCTGATAAGCAATTTCTAACATACAGGGTGGAACAGCCAAATGGAATAAATTCGATAATTAATATCTTCACAATATCTCCACAAAATAGAAGCAATTGGGACTCACACTTTGACTGACTGACATTCCCTTTATTTTTAATTACATCCATAATTCTTCGAGGCATAGTTTTTATCGAGTTCTGGCATAATTCTGGTGTAAACGAATCTCATATTTTTTGAAATTTTTGCTTCAATTCGTAGACGGACTTGTAAGGATGTTTCCTCAAAGCTTTCGCAACAAAGCTTCTTTCGGGGACAAGTCGGGACTGTTACAAACCCATTCCAGAAATGCTATACCATGGTTTTCAATCCATTTAAAACTTTGTTGAGGTATGGCAATCTGCGCCGTCCTGTTGAAAAACAAAATCTGCCGCTGATGTTAAAGTTTGTTCCATAATCGGTGAAAGAGATTCTTTTACGCGCTATCTCAGAGTGTCCGCTTTTACAATTCCATCAACCTAAAATTAAAGACAATCAAAAAGCCTTCCATTACAAAGAAATACGATAGAAAAAAACTAAAAGAATCACATCACACAAGTATACAATGTACCAACAGTCGAAGAAAGATGGGATAACATAAAGAATGGTATCATCGATACAGCAACGCAAAGTGAAACTGTCACCCATTATAAAAAGCAAGCGTGGATGAAAGATGAAATAATCGAAATGATGGACGAAAGAAGACAGCTTAAAAATAGAAATAACTCAGAGTATAAACGAAAGCATAATCTGATTCGAAGAAAAATCAGGGAAGCAGGGAAGGCAAAGAGCTCGCGATGCGAGCAAAATGTGAGGAATTAGAAGAATTGCAACGAAAACATGACGAATTTAACACACATAAGAAAATAAAAGAAGTTACAGTACACAAAAGAAATACACCCATAACATTAACGAATAATGAAGGTCATGCACTATCCCTAGAAGACGAAGTAATGGAGGAATGGGAAAACTACATTAAAGCATTATTTAAGGATGATCGAGGATCACTACCTAACTTAAGTGCAAAGACAGGACCATCAATCTTAAACGCTGAAGTGGAAAAAGCCATACACCAAGCCAAAAACAACAACGCCAGTGGACCAGATCAAATATACAGCGAATGGCTAAAATTACTCTCAAATGACAATATAAAAGAACTCACTGTACTTTTCAATCAAATATATGATACCAGTGAAATTCTATCGGACTGGCTAAAATCGATCTTTATTCCTCTACCTAAGAAACCAAACGTTAAGAAATGTAGCGATTGTAGACTTATTAGTTTAATGAGCCATGCCGTTAAAATACTGTTGCATATTCTTCTAAACCGAATTAACAACAAGTGCGAAGAAATAATTAGTCAAGAGCAGTTCGGGTTCCGGAGATGCCTTGGAACTAGAGAAGCACTATTTTCTATGCAAACACTCCTTCAACGATGTTGGGAGGTAAGAAAACCCGTATCTATGTGCTTCATTGATTTTGAAAAGGCATTTGATCAGCATACCAGACTAATTACCGCCTTGCAGAGCATCCAACTAGATGAGAAAGACATCAAACTTATTGCCAAACTTTACTGGAACCAATCAGCTATTATTACTACCAACAACAGAGAATCAAAGCCAATCAGTATTGAACGAGGCGTAAGACAAGACTGTATACTATCTCCCACCCTCTTTACCGTGTATTCTGAGAATCTATTTAGCGAAGCTTTAAAAGATCAAAAAGGAATTATCATAGGAGGAGAAATAATTAACAATATACGGTACGCCGACGATACTGTGATTCTAGCTGAAAACATCGACGATCTGCAGGAGCTAATCAATAGAGTTGACATGGAATGCACAAATTGGGGACTGTCGATAAATATCGATAAAACTAAATACATGGTGACCAGTAAAGTGGATATCGGCGCAACCCAACTGATATTAAACCAACAACCGCTGCAGAGAGTTCAGAGATTCAAATACCTTGGATGTTGGATTACCCAAAATCTAGATCCATCCTTCGAAATTCGATGTAGAATTGAACAGGCAAGAAACTCATTTCAAACATTCAAGCCTCTATTATCCAATAACTCATTAAATTTGGAAATCCGTGAAAAGTTTACAAGATGTTACGTGTGGTCTGTACTTTTGTATGGATGTGAAACTTGGACTTTAAACGTCTATATCATGAATAAAATCGAGGCGTTTGAGATGTGGTTGTATCGAAGGATACTAAAAATTCCATGGACTAGCAGAACTAGAAACGAAGAAGTTCTTCGAAGAATGGGACATCAACGAACTCTATTAAATATTATTAAGAGGCGTAAACTAGAATATCTTGGACATATAATCAGAGGACCAATATATGAGTTCCTTCGGCTAATTCTCAACGGTAAAATCAAAGGAAAGAAATGGATAGGACGGAAGAAACTCTCTTGGTTGAGGAATTTGCGGCAGTGGACAGGTTTGACAGCGGACCAATTGCTACACGTAGCGCAAGACCGAGATCAGTATAAAAATATTATAAGCATGGTAGTCGCTGACGTTCCGTAGGGATATGGCACTCTAAGAAGAAGATAATTCCATCGATAAAATGCAACTTTCTCACACCTTAAGACGACATGCAGCCCTAAATCATGTCAGTTGCAGGAAATTTGACTTTTGTCTTGAGACAGTCGTGATGAATAGCTTGCTTTTTCCTGCGAATAACGTGAATCCTACTCCATCTCCAACACTCACTTCTAATCTGGACTCATCACTTCATTATATTGCATATTTTTTGTTGTAGTAATATTAAAAGTGGTTTTTCCTTAGCCTAAAACAAAAAAAAAATCAAAAATAATTCGTACAGATTTTTTTTAACTAAACCTATAACCTACTTTACAAGTACGAAATCCTGATGTGTGTATCTCTCGGTGACATCTTGATGTAAAAACGTGTCTCCCAACAAAGTCACTTCACAAAACAGTTAACTCTAAATAAGTTGCGATGTTTCGCTATGATGCGTTTTGATTAGCTTTGGTTATTTTATTTATTTATATATTTCTAGGATTTGTGACAACCAAACCTGTAGTTTTGCACCTTTTGGCTATATGTCTTAAGCGATACCGTGACAGTTGCAACAAATTCGCGATTTCTAAATTCGATTTTCACAAAATACGTTTGACTTTATTTAATATTTATTTTTATTTTTTCATAAATACCTCTGGTTTTAAGCAGTAACGAAAAAATCAACGTATTTTGATGTGATTAAAAAGCCACGATTTGTTTATGGTAATCTGGGAAGCCAGGCCTATACAATTCTACACAATACATAAGCAACACACTATACAAAAACACAAATTCACGAACACAAAATATACAATCTCATAAGTAAAAAACATATAATACAAAAACACACAAAATAATCAGAATTTGATCTCCAGAGAGCACAAACTTTCAGATTTTTTCAGCTAAAAACGTGGCTGTAGCCTACAAGACCGTGGTCAATTAAGCTAACCGTCGCTTTTGAAATAACATAACCCGCTCAACAACTTTGTTGGTTATATTCTTTTCAAAAAGAAAAATAGAAGTGTACACATAAAATATATTGGGCGACGATCAAGCTGGTTTTAGAAAAAATCGATCAAATAGTGACCATGCAATTATGCTGGAACAAGATTTTAAGGTAGCTGATGACAATGTGGGTAGATCAAAACTGATCAAGCCACTACAGGAGTTTAAAATCTCATCTAAGATAATCAGACTGGTACATATGATGCTTCAGAACACGAAGCTTAGTTAAGATTAATCTAAATAAGAGCCAATACTTTAAAGTTCAGAAAGGTGTTAAACATCCTCTATCCACCACGCTGTTTAATTTGGACCTCAAAAAGACAATAAGAGACAGCAATATGAATAGAGCGGGAACAATATTTAATAAGAGTCACTAGTGTCCAGCGTATGCTGATGATGTTGTACTTTTGGCTAGGAGTAGAAAAGAATTAGAAAAAATAGCTAAGAGTCCGCAGACTATAGATAAATATAAATAAAACAAGATACATGGCATGAAGAATAAGCAAAAGAAAAGCAGAAGGCTATATGGAAATTGCATTAGGGAGAAACGCGCTATCTCAGAGTCAGGTGGAGGATTACATGTATCTGGGAGTTCTTGTGTCTAATAAATGCGAAGAAGAAAAGGAAATAGATTTACGAATAGCAAAAGAAAACAGGTGTGTAAGCAGTTTACCAAGAATAATAAAATGGAAAGAAGTATCGAGAAATACAAAAATAAGACTGTATAAAACTATCCTCTGACCTACTCTAACATATAGGTGCGAGACATGGGTGTTAACAAAGAAACTACAACAGAAAACTGAAATATGGGAAATAAGAATTTACGAAGAATTTTTGAAGGAAAGTTAACAGAAATAGGATAGGAGCGAAGAACAAATGCTGAAATTTATGCAATGTTCGGCGAAGGCAGAATAAGCGATTTTGTGAAAGCTAGAAGATTGCAGTGGCTAAGTCATCTTGTTAAAATAGAGGACTGTTAAGAGATAAAATACATAGCATGGAAATACCGCAAGATAGGAGGAAAAGAGGCAGACCGAGGAGAAGATGGAGGGAAGCAGTTGCGGAAGATCTACAAGAAAGAAAGATAAAAAATTGGAGAAAAGAAGCTAGAGACAGAAGGAGATAACAGAGAATTACTAAGCTATGGGTCTAAAAAGACTTGCTACAAGCTTTTATGTATATTCTCTTTTTACACAATTGTTAAATAATCTTTTTTAAAAATGATTTCCGGAGTGGAGATCAAAACGTCAAATATTAGTTATTAGGTTTATTACAATCACTCGTAGCTTAATCCATATAAACATAATATTTAAATCAGTTGAAATATGTTATTCTGGAATGTTCATTTTATAAACTGATATTTCAAATACATACAGTTCTGCTCCTTTATGAAATTAAATTATTTTCTGAAAACAAATGCATCTCAAAACGTTGCTTAAAGTTTTGCAGCTGCATTTGAGACAAATTCCAGGAGTTTATAATTCAGATTTACATAATACGGAGATGTAATATTAAGTTCTTTTAAGCTAATTAAATCTCGTATTGTTGGCAAAGTAACATACGTTACAGAAGCGTAGTCAAAATTGTATCAATTTGAAAAGAAACTTAATACGAAAATGTGCAATTACAGCACAACAAAGGAATGCTATATTAGAAATAACTAAAATGAAATTTAATTTACTAGAATTATCCAAAAATTAGCGTAAGAAGCTGCTATTAAATTAGATGGATATTTACCGGTCTTCCAAAATACGTACCCCTACAAAAGGATTTCAAAAACATTTAGAAAAATATTTTGTTTGTTCTTTTATTATTTAAAGTTTAAAATTTTATTAAGTAAAGTTTAATTTAATTAAAAAAGCTTGTCTCGAGTTGGATATAGAAACAGACATCATTATATTAGTTTATTAATTTTACTTTTTAAATAGAGTTTCATATGTTGCTTTTATTTTTTATGGTAATATACACACCCAGTACGAAAGGGAGAAAACCAGCGAGTTCTAGATTGAACATATATTCATTCTTCCTTTTTAATGGCTTTACATGTTATATAAAGCTCATCATATGTGCAAAAGGCAACAGGTATTAACATATTAATTATTTTGCTCTTATGTTAAAACTGTGAACTAGTCTTAGAAGACTACTTTTATTTTAGACTATCAATATTTCGTCGTCTTTGTAACAGATTATTTTTAGTTTTTGATTTTCTAATCTATATCCCCTTCCTTTGTCGACACTTTTGATGATTTTATGATATAAATTAAAGAGCATTTGTCCCCCTGTCTTATTCCGCTGCCTATGTCTATAGGTTCTGTAATTTGTCCATCTGTTCTAACTTCCATTTTGTTGTTTTGGTAGATATTTTCAATAGTTTCTATGATATCTAGGTGAACTTCTCTATTATACAGAACATGGATTATATCTTTGAGTCTTACTCTGTCAAATGCTTTCTTTAAGTCAATTAGACACATAAATTCTGGTTTATTATACTCTAATAATTTCCCAGTAATTGGCCTTATAACGAATATTGCATCTGTACACCATCTTCCAGTAAGAAAACCCTGTTGTTCATCTGCTAAACTTATCCTCTGATCCATTAGTCCTTGTAAAATTTTAGGGTAGTATTTAATAAGTTTATATCTCCGTAAACGAAAATTTGTTGGTACGGTTATTCTTACAAGCACTTCTTACAAAGACCAGCTTTAAGGTACGCGATAAAAAAAAAAGAAAGAATTGGGCAAGAAGAGAGCTCTTATATTAAAAATTAACGCTCCAGTAATGGAAAGCAAAATGGGAAAAACAAAAAATCAAGTTTAATCAAAACACTTCCTGCTAACTATAGATTGCCTAATAGGTATTAAGAAAATGCTTGCAATCATTTTCTCGGTTCAAATTATATTTGCCAGCTTTCAAAATTCAAAGGTTTTTATTCTATGCAGAGGGGAATACACTTATTTGATGAATCGTAGCATTTTAGTCAGATTATAAATATAGCTTCGGGGCTAATTTGAGATGCACTATATTATAAATTTTTACCTCAACAATAACTATAGTGTAATAATTCAGTAGCTGTCAATAAAACTAGATTTTACTCCAATACTTCAACATGTTATTTTATCATCGTCGATTGAGAAGAATCGGACACAGGGGATTTTTTTGCGAGGTGAGAATCTTGAAAAGACCTATGGAAAGATGTCCTAGGTGTGTTGGATCCGGACGACTACGCCTCACCGTAGTTGACCGCCTACCAACTAAACTCACCTCCTCTTTCTCCAACTGACGGGCCTGGGACCGTGCTTAGCGAGCATTACAATCTGACCAGTCAGCTTTACTCTTAGCTAACATAGCATCCCAGTCGCGCCACCCCACCCACGTCTGCACTGGACTTGGTTTGTAAGATAACCATCCTTGTACAGAGCGATAGGAGGAAGGAGCGATCGTGCCGTTATTTCAACCATCTTAAACTTACCGAGAAAGATCAAACAACAGGTACAAGCAACTCCAGACGATCATATTCCACCCCCAGGGGGTGGTCCATTCATCCCTCCATCTACATCAGCACATTACTTAGTAATAGGCTTCTCCAAAAAAGATACACACCGTACATTAGTTACAAGTAGAAACAAAATAACACGTATGTAAATTGATTTCTGTAATGTAGTTAAGTTCTTTAGAGAATTAATTTAAAATTTCGGCGTCAGTAGTGGAAGCTGAATAGGGGCTCACCCCACTGACGCCGACAGATACGACACATTAAAATAAACAGTTTACCTTTGTTGCAGTCTCCTCTCTTTCTCTTGCTTGTGTTTTATGGTTTCTGTTACAAAGCCAATGACCAAGTCAAAAATTCTTTTGTTTTCAATTCCTTTATTCATTAGTTTATATGGCTCGTCTAAAGGCGACCCCAGGTCCAGGCTGCAGCAAGGTTCGCCCCACATTGTATGCCGGGCATACGAATACCACATGATGCGCGTTATCCACCACCCCACAATCGGGATACAGATCGTCCTCAGTCTTTTTTATTCTATATGTATAAAACCGGAAAGATCCATGCCCCATCATAAATTGGCTGAAGTAGTAGTTGACACGTCTGTGTTTACACTCATACTACCTTACTACATCTGGGATAAGGGCCTCGTCCAGGCAGCCTTGTCTGTTTCTCTTGACCATTGGTCCTGCCAGATCTCCAAACTCCTTTTTCTTTCTTGTGTTCGTGAACCTAATGCTCCGTCGTCCCTTTGGTGCATACTAACCCTTTCATTAGGCAGGATATGCATCGGCACTGCACCGGCCACTACTTGTAAGGCAATGGTTGATACGGTCCTGTAAGCGCTGTATACCCTGATCAATGGTTTCCTCTGTGTCCTAAGGAGCATCTCTTTATATTTCGCCTTGTTGAGGATCTCATGCCCCACTGGGGTTCAATATAGTAAGATGGACATGATTGATTGTAGGATATTCGACTCTTATATTCGGCATTATCTTATTAAGGGTCGAGGTCCTCTCTTCCGCCTTCCGACATGCTTCTTGTATGTGGTGTCTGGTATGATTTCCAAGTATTTTACGGTCTTTTTGAGTCTTAGGTCGGAGCTTCTGAACCGAAAATTTACGTTTTTCTTGTCCCGTGATCCCCTCAAGATGATTACTTCTGTCTTTTCTACTGCAAGTTTTAGGTCATTTCTCTCTATCCATCTCGCCGTTTTTGTTATTGTTTCATTTACTTTGTTTATAATGCCCCAATTTATATCTTCTATAAGAAGGGCTAGGTCGTCTGCGTATGCAATAACCCTTACTCCTTGTGTTTTATTTACTTCTAGTGTCCCATTGTATAAAATGTTCCATAGTGTGGGTCCCAGGACTGAAATTGAAACGTTCTGAATGAATATATTTGAATAAAGCATAATGACTGTAACCTTCACACCTGACCGATTATTGTAATAAAAATGCCAATATAGATAGATTTCGTAGAAAGCTGTAATTATTGCACTACATAATCGATGCTTAGTTACGCATATTATAAGGAGTTTTTTGTATTAGAGTTGAAATGGTTGTATTTTCATATTAAATATATAATATTTTTTCCTGAAATGATATTTACTTCTTTTTTTCACTTTATTTCCAAAAAAAATACCTGTATAAAAAAAAGATAGGGATCATTTTACGCTGCGCTTAGGGATAATTTCGCCCTTTCCCGGTTTGGTAAAATGGTCCTTTTGCAAACACTTAAAATATTGTACAATACATTTATCATACATTTTTAAATTTAAATTTTCCGAATTTTTTGGCCTGTAATTTAGCATTATTCAGATTTTTGTTTTACGGGGATCCTTTTGGGCCACTCTCCCCTAAATAATAATAAAATGCCACAAGAAAATAGCTTCACAACAGAATTCGTATTGTTTTACAAAATTCGTAGACGACAGAAAGAATTAATTATAAAAAAATTTTTCCTAATATCAATCATAAAAATTTTTGCCACTTTTAAACAGAAAATATTGAATATGTACTATAAAGTAGATACAAGGAATGATAATAAATCAAGGATTGCGCAAAAATAAAACCCAGTTCTGCCCTGTTCTCATGTTCTTAATAGTACAATATAATATTAATGGGGTGTAAAATCTGAATAACATTTATCTAACAAAATACGTCGCTCTAATTTGGAGTGTTTAAACAGATCATTCGCTTGACAAAGTAAGTGTTTTCAGGTGTTCACACATACTGTTACTCAACAAATCTACATTATTTGTCTCGAACATTTCACGTGCTCGAGTGAGTAATATTTCTCTTCAATCATCAAACGCTGCCGTTGAAAATCGTCATAAACCGAACATAGGGAGCCAACGATCTCGAATATAACGATCAAGTCCCAAGCTTAACTCCGTCTGACTTCTTGATTGAATGAAAACTCCCGACGTCAGAGGGTATGCAACATAGTGGTAATTTAGATTCAGAAACCTCTAATAATATGCCCAAAGTTATTATCTTTGTTATGGTGTTGTGACTCTGTGTATTTTGGGTTGATTAAATCACATTCAGACCTTTTCACGGGACTAATGCTTGTCTAACGTTGTAAAGTTACGTTCAAAGACTGACGTAACGAATTCTGCAACTTTATGTTGCGTATTTACATAATCACCCAAGGTTACTATAACTTCTTTTGTGTTAATTAAATTTCATTGTACTACTTTACTGCAACTTTGTCGTAACCTTTCTAGGTCGAGGTCTATAATTAAATATTACAAAAAAGCCAAAAAGAAATGCTTTTAAATAGTTGTTGAATCGCTTATTAATGAAAGGCCTCTTGTCACAAAATGTAAAGCAACAAAAAACTGTTTAGTTTTATGAAAAACCATTTTATACTTTTCTGATTTTTCGAAACATATTACGTACTTACTTAGTCCTAAGCCTTACTATCGTTAGGTGTAAGGCTGATGGGGTTAAGATTTGCACTGTTGTCTCCATGCTATCCGGTCTTGTGTTAGATTTCGTGCACTTTCCCATGTCAATCCTTTCTTCTCAACTTCTTTTCTGATTTCGTCTACCCACCTAACTCTTGGTCTTCCTCGTTTGTTTTTCCCTTGCATTCTCGTTTCAAACACTCGTTTTGTTAATCTTTCATTCAACATTCTACACACGTGCCCGAACCATCTTAGTTGCCCCTCTACTATTTTTTCGTTTATTGGTTCTAGTTTTAGGTTTTGTCTGATTGTTTCGTTTCGATTTTGTCTGTCCTCCTTCTGTTTGCTATTTTCCTCAGGAACCTCATTTCCATAGCATTGACTCGAGATTTTTGTCTCCCAGTCAATGTCCATGACTCGCTATTATAGATGATTGTAGGTCTAACTACTGATTTAACAACTGCCGTTTTTACCTTCTCCGGTATTTCTTTTTTCCCCAAAAATGTTGTTTTCATAGTGTTAAATAAGCTTCCTGTTCGTCCCATTCTCTCATTTATTTCCATGTCTTGTTTACCGTTTGATTCAATTATTGCTCCTAGGTATTTAAAATGTTCCACTTGTTCTAGTTGTTTTCCGTTTAATTGTATTGCGTGTGTCTTTCTCTTATTTGAAATTATCATTGTTTTTGTTTTCTCTGTATTTATTTTCATATTTATGTTTGACAGTTCTTCTTCTAGGATTTCAAGGTTGTTCTGTAGGTCTTCTCTGTTTTCTGATATCAAAACCATGTCGTCTGCAAATAGAAGCTCTGATAGTTGAGTCTGTTTCATTTGCCAGTATCCTAATGTTAGTTTTCTCATTCTTCTCTTGGCTTTCTTTATTGCTTCATCCAGTACCACTGAGAACAGCAGTGGGCTCAACATGCATCCCTGTTTGACGCCTTGACTTGTAGTAAATTCTTCGGATTCCTCGTTGTTGGTTCTCACCGTATTTGTATTATTGTTGTACATATCCTTTATTACATCAATTGTTATCCTGTCAACTCCTCTTTCCTTTAATGTCCTCCATAGTCCTTTCTTTGTATTCTGTCAAACGCCTTTTCCAGATCAATAAAGCATATATGTATTTCTCTATTTTTATTGATTACTTTCTCACTTATTTGTCTTATTGTGAATATGTGGTCTTGCGTGCTTCTGTCCTTCCTGAATCCACATTGTGTATCTTCCATAGTTGGTTCTATTTGGGTTTTTATTCTTGTTTCTATTATTCTTGCGAATACCTTCCCAGGAATACTTGATATAGTAATACCTCGGTAATTATTACTGTTTCTCTTGTCGCCCTTTTTGTGTATTGGTAGTATAATGTCTTTCTTCCAGTCCTGTGGTATTTCTGCTCCCTTTATGATATCATTCATTAGTTCTTTCATGCTGTCCACTCCCTCTATTTAGTTTTATGAAAAACCATTTTATATTTTTCTGATTTTTCGAAACATATTAAGAACCTTAAAACTGAAAAGAAATTATCTTTCTTCTTCTTAGAGTGTCGTTTCCCTACGGAGGTTGGCAATCATAATGGCTATTTTTATTTTTGAGCTTGCTGCTCTAAGCAAATCAATCGATCTGCATTGATACCAATCACGTAGATTCTTCAACCATGAGTTCTGCCTTCGGTCAACAGATCTTCTTCCTTGAATCTTTCCCTGTATTATGAGTCTCAAAATTTCATATTTTGGTCCCCTCATCACGTGGCCTAGGTATTCCAGTTTTCTGGTTTGTATAGTGGTGATTATAGCGGTGAACAAATCGAGGAAATCATAAAAAATCTGAAAAACAACAAATCCCCTGGAAGCGATAACATAACAGCAGAGATGATGAAATATGGTGGAAAACTGCTAAATAATTGGATATACAAGATCATAAGGGTGATATGGATAAAAGAACGAATACCAGAAGATTGGAAGGAAGCCATTATTTGCCTATTACACAAAAAAGGAGACAAAATAGAATGCAGTAATTACAGAGGAGTAGCGTTACTAAATACCGTATATAAAATCCTATCAAAATCCATAAAGGATAAGCTAGAAAAAGAAGTTGAAAATATAATAGGCGCATATCAGTGCGGATTTAGACGAGGGAGAAGCACAACGGACCAACTATTCATAATCAGAGAATTACAAGCAGAAAGCTATGAACACAATTTACCAACGATAGCGCTATTCATCGACTTCCAGCAAGCATACGATAGAATAAAAAGTAAGGAATTAAAAGAGACCATTGAGGAACTGGGAGTTAGCAGAAAGTTGCGTAACATGATACATCTTACTTTAGAGAATACAGAAAACAGAGTCAAAGTAAACAATCATGCATCGAACAAATTTATAGTAAACGAAGGATTAAGGTAGGGCGATCCTTTGTCATCATTACTCTTCAATTTATGCCTAGAAAAAATAATGCGAGAAGCGAAAATCAATAGAGAAGTACTCCTATATCATAAAAGACACCAAGTTTTGGCATTTGCGGATGATATAGTGTTGCTGGCAAGAGGAAAAAAGAGCTACAGGAGATAGTACAGAGAATAGTAAAAGCAGCAAAGAAAATGGGACTTTACATAAATGAAACTAAAACAAAATGTATGCAGTGGACAGATGATCAGTTCAGGGATGGACAAAAGTTTAAAGTAGAAGTAGAAGAAAGATCATCATACGAATTCGAAATGGTAGAAAGATTTACATACCTAGGTACAATAATATCACGTAAACCTAACATTAAAGAAGAAATACAAGCTAGAATAATGTCAGGCAAAAGAAGTGTACATGCTCTTAGTGGAATGTTGAAAAGCAAGTTTTTATCAAGAAAGGCAAAAATACAGGTATACAAAACAACTATACAACCAATAGTAACATACTGCAGTGAGACATAGACAATGACAAAAAATGAACAAAATTTACTGGAGATATGGGAAAGAAAAATCCTGAGGAAGATATGTGGAGGAATAATAAGGGACGGTTTATGGTTAAGAAGATCAAATGATGAGTTAAAGAAATTATATAATCAACCTAACATAATAGGAGTCATAAAGGCACAGAGACTAAGATGACGAGGTCACCTGGAAAGGATGCCGAACACGAGGACTGCAAAAAGGTTACTAAACTACACTATAACTTTAAAAAAGAGAAAAGAAAGGCTAAAAAATAGATGGAATCAGGAGGTAGAAAAAGATATGGAAGAAATTGGACTAGAAGGCCAGAAAAGAAAAATGAATAACAAGAAGGAATGGAGAAGAATCACATATCGAGCCAGAGAAGATCTCAGTACATAAAGGAAAGGGCCTCTAAGGCCTTTAGTGTTGTAAGCTAGAGGAGGATATTAGCGAGACGTAGTTCGGGTTCCGAAATGGAATGGGTACTCGAGAAGGACTATTTGACATCAACATATTGATTCAGCGATGTCGGGATGTAAATGTTGATCTACACTTGTGCTTTGTTGATTACAAAAAAGCTTTCGATAAAGTGAGACATGAAAAACTAATATCAATACTTATGAACAAGAGCATTGACAGTAAAATTATAAATATAGTGCAAATATTATATTGGAACCAAAGTGCCATAGTTCAAATTGATGGGCAACACTCAGAAGAAATGAAAATCTGTAGAGGAGTTAGACAGGACTGTGTTTTATCGTCACTTTTGTTTAACTTCTATTCTGAAGAAATTTTCCAAAACACGCTCAATAATATCAAAGCGGGAGTTACCGTTAACGGAAAATTAATTAACAACTTACGATATGCAGACGACACTGTGATCATAGCAACGAGTATAGAAGATTTTCAACATCTTATCGAAAGCTTAAGTATGAATAGTGCTGAGATGGGAATTACTATAAACGCTAAAAAAACGAAGTACATGCTAATTACAAAAAGACCACAAAATATACATCACCTATTGACAATCTATGGTAACGTGATAGAAGAAGTAGAAAAATATCAGTACTTGGGAACTTTGATCAATGAAACCAATGATCATAATGCAGAAATAAACAGACAAATAGAGATTGCCAGATCAGCATTTATACGAATGAAGCCACTCCTAACGTGCAGAAATCTAAATTTGGAGATCAAACTACGTACCATTCGCTGTTATATATATTCAATATTATTATATGGAGCTGAGACTTGGACATTAAAAAAATGCAATTTAAAAAAATTCAAAATATCTTTAGTTACACCTTTATTATTGAAAATAGTTGACAAAAGGCCTTTAATAAACAATTGGAAAGCTTGGAATACTTGGGGCACATCATGACAGGTGCAAAATACGAATTACTAAGGAATATAATGCAGGGTAAAATCAAAGGCAGAAGAAGCGTAGGAAGATGTAAAATCTCTTGGCTACGCAATCTCCGTGAATGTTTTGGATGCAGTTCAATTGAACTCTTCAGGCGCGTAATTAACAAAATTATAATTGCCAGAATGATTTCCAATCTCCGATAGGAGCGGAACTTGAAGAAGAAGAAGAAAACATAAATTTATTTGACGTAAAGAGGAGTAAACTTAAGTAAATGAATAGTAATAACAAAATTAATCGTAAGCTCAGTAATATTAGTATATTATGTACAAACTAGTAAACATTATATTAAATATTTTAAAATAAAATAACTAGACAGTTTGTTACGTTACTTTGTTGGCTCAAATTCCCAATTTCCTATTTTACTACTTTTTGGATATTTCTTAGATTTAAATATTCTACCACTTAAATAAAATGGCGAGAAAATAGACAAAATTGTTTGCGACATTCGTCGCTCTCCGCCAAGTCAATTTGCGATTAGCATCCTGTATTCATATGTATTCGGAACTCCCCATACTGTTCTAAAAGTTAAATAACCCAATCCGGAGAGAAAGAAAAAGTAGCACTAAAAGCCTCTACATATATACACTCCTTGCCTTGCGGTGTGCCATATTTACTTTTCCGAAGTTGGCACTACTCAGAATAATCCCCGAGCACCGAAGCAAAATAATCGTCTCCTAATCCTCCCGCTCAGAAGACCAGGTGGAAATTTCCTAAAATATGAAATATCGTCTAAAGTTAGATTTTCTTTGGTTTTCTCTTGTATGTTTCGGGGATAAGGTAAGTGCTGAAACTCTGAGATAGCGCGT
>NW_027313857.1:0-19216 GCF_040954645.1 Diabrotica undecimpunctata
CGCGCTATCTCAGAGTTCTAAATAAATCCTCTTGTTTGTCGAGAAATTTTACTACCCAATTTCTCCAAACTTATTCAACCCCCTTTTTGAGTTGATTATCTAAATATTTCGGCACAATTGTGAATTTGCACTTAGGCCACAAGGTTACTTCGAAGTGTTGTGTGAATAGGTTTCAGTTAGTAACTTTGGTTTTTCAAAATTTTGGTTTTCTAAAGCTTTCAAAACCACCAAGAATTGGAATATGCTATGAAAGAAGCTATCGACCACTCCTCCCCAATCTTAGACGTAACGTTGGGGAGGCTTTACTAGTTTTTTAATCTTGAATGCTCTTCTCCAAATGTGCAAAACTCAGCCTAATGTGGAATTACGTTCGGGTGTAACAATTTATTGGAGCGAGGTGTATTAAGTCGTGTGTCCAGAATATCCCTTTCTACGCTGTAGCACTCTGATGCGTGATAGGGGCACAACTATTAGCCAAATGTTCTTCATGTGGAAGTCCTGGGTAATAGAACTTCAGCATGGTTTAACTAATCGATTCAAATTTGGGCTAGCGTTAAGCGCTTTATTGCTGTTATCCCCTTGTGACTTATCCACGAAACTAAAATCAAGCATCAAGCCTGATTTGGGTCCTACTTGAACGCGCTATCTCAGAGTGTATCGTACAGATTTGCTAAATGTCAAAGTGGTTGTCCAAAATTTTGCGTTTATTAAAAAATAAAATAAAAAGCTATCTATTAATCGCATTCTAAATTCCTAAAATGCATTTGAATGACGCGCAAAAAATAAGAGCCAAACTCGAAGAAGGTTGATCACTAAGGCAAGTTGCTGCAGATTTGAACGTGAGCCGTATGTGCATATGGAAAATTAAACAAATATTTTTACTCTATATCATGGTTGGGTGGTTCCACAGGGCAGAAGATCTCCACATAGCAACAAAATGAGGTGTTAGTAGATTATCTGAGAGAAGTTTCTTTTGCCACAGCTATGAAGCTTTGCTTCTGCAGCTGTAGGGAAATATTTTTTGGCTGAGGATCACAAGAGGAGACGACTTGCATTTTGTAATGAATTCATAAACCAAGAAGACAGCTTTTGGTCTACCGCTGCATCTTCCGATAAAAAGGTGTTTCAATGATGTAGCAATGGTCAAACAAGAGTTTATAGGCCGAGAAATCATAAGTTTGATGAATAGTATACTCATAATTTGAGAAATAGTCAATGATTTTTGGTCAACGTATGGGGATGAATGAGTGCTGGAGGCCCGGGCGTTTGTTGCCATAAAGAAGAAAAATTTATTATAGTATTAAATTAAATATTCTTGAAAACATAATGTTGGTATCAGTGACCCAGAGATTTCTCAATAACAACTTAATCTTCCAACATAACAATTGAGCTGGTCATACGAGTAGAATTGTTCGATAAGTTAAGTATTTTGCTATTTGTGCAAAAACGCACGAGTCGTTTGTCTATATAAAAGATACAAAATTCCATTTTTTTTTTAATTTTTCTTTTAATTACAGTAATTTATTGCGAAAAACATGTTTTTGAAAATAATTTTCTGATGATTAGAGTTACCGGTTAAATATGGGTTAACATTAACACATATAACATGACTACTGCTCTCTTTGCAGGCCGCTTTCCGTTATCTTAAAAATAAGCAGATGAAAATAAACAGTGAGAATTTATCTTTGCAACTTTAAAAATTAAAAATTTGAGAACGTGCTATTTGACAGAATAACATTGTTTTGTGAGGTGTTGGGAACAATATAATCTCACAGGAAGATAATCACAAATAGCGGAACTGAGGATTGCTTAACATGTATTCATTAATCAAAATGTAGCTTTTTACCCATCAGCTTAATCCATCTCTGAGTTTGCACTGATGAAAAAACGTGTAATGTAACCTTAATTCTGCATCCTCTGCTTTTTATCTGTATACTTACTACGTATATCTACGTTATTAGGCTGGATTGCAATAAAACTGAATATGTACCTACAGCCATTCCACGAGATGATTAAGGTTAAACAAATATAAAAAGGGACCAGGAGACGGTTCTGTCAATATTTGTCTGATAAAAAAAGTATAATATTTGTTAATCGATGTTTACAATTAGTCATTTAAATATTAAATATACATATATATATATATATATATATATATATATATATATATATATATATATATATATATATATATATATATATATATATAGTTTGAGTTTAGTTCTTGAACCTTAATATATATTTTTTTAGTGGATTTTCTTGGGCTTAGGTTCATAAAAAAATTTGATTTGATACTAAGGCATTTTTATATATTTTTTCGACGTTTCGGCAGGAAATCCATGCCTTTTTCAAGAAGTAATATTGACTAAAAAACATTTTATGATAGACATAATACGATTTAACGCGCTATCTCAGAGTACCAAGCATGTAAAAATTTGTTACTAACAAGTAGACGTCACGATTAAAATAATATTAAAAACATAGGACATACCCACTAAGTCACTACATGTAAAATATATTTTAGATCTAATGTGTTGTTTATTGAAGTTAGTTTATCGTTTAAACAACCAGTTATTTTAACATCATAGGCGTTTCTGAGATTGTCTTTTTATGTGTTTTTAAATTAAGTTAAAATATATTTTGTTCAAATTTTTGACATCTTTTTTATCATTTATTGCATTATTATTTTTTTTTTATTTGTATAGACTCTAGAAGCTCTCTCTTTTTCCTGTTGGGTTCACTTTTTAGGATCTTGGTTTTCTCAAAATCAAATTTATGTTTTTTTTCGTTTTCATGTTTTGTGAGGGCGGTTGAGTTTTTTTTGTCATATTTGTGGGAACGTATTCTTGAGTTAAGTAGCTGACTGGTTTGTCCAATATAAACTCCATCACAATTCGAGCAGGGAATTTCATATACAACATGCGATCTTTTTAATAGAGGGGTTTTTGTTTTTAATCTTGTAAAATTCTTTTTCAAAAGATTGTGCCCTTTATGAGCAACCATAATATTATGTTTGGACAGAAGATTTGCAATTTGTTCTGATAATCCTTTTATATAGGGAAGAGACATATAGTTTTTCTTTACCATGTTGGTTTCATTGTTATTATTGTTATTGTAAAATTTATGCAGTCGCGATTTGAAAGTGTTGTCGATAAGGTAGTGTGGGTATGAATTAAGTGTTAGTGCTGTTTTTGCTTTTTTAATGGCCTGAGGTCTATTAATAGGATCGGATAATCTAATAGCTCTATCGGCGAGTCCGATAACTACTGATTTCTTTTGAGACAGGGGATGATGAGAGTTGAAATTCAGATAGATCTATCGCTATATAGATGACTGCTTGAGCGCAGCACCAGAGGATAAAATGGATATTTTACTAAATGAATTCAATAACTTTCACCAAAAACTAAAATTTACATTAGAAATTGAAAAAAATCATCAAATTAATTTTCTGGACCTGACCTTACATAGAGAAAACAGCACTATAACTACTTCATGGTACACCAAAAAAAATCTGGTCATCGAGATATCAAAGGCGAGTATAAAGCAAGCAGCATTCGAAGCCCTTGGAGAAAACGGACATATAACAAATAAACGGCACTATTATGAAATAAATGAACCAACAAAAAGAATAATTGAAGAAAAAAAGCAACTATACAGAAATGGCTGACTACAAACAACGATGAAGTTTATAAAGAATATAGAAAAAAAGATAGAGAAGTGAAAAAACAAATAACACAACAAAAGAATGAAGAATGGGAAAGAACCTGCTTAAATATTGAAACATACATAGGAGGTACAAGAACTTTGGAGTCATGGAAAGTACTGGGAGGATTGAAGCAAATCTCAAAGGGAAAAATTAAATTGGGAAATATACAGGAGAAATAATGGAAGGACTATTACAAGAAACTGTTAACAGAACAAAGACCACAATTCATTGGAAAAGAAAACAGGCGAAGACGAAGCAGATCCCTACAAAAAGAAATAAAAATAACAGATAGGGAAATGAGAACGGCCATAAAAGCAATCAAAAATAAAAAAGCACCGGGAACTAGAGGCATCTCACCTGAGCTTATAAAATACAGATCAAAAAAAATACACCGGATGATACAATGGATACTTCAGAAAGCCATAAATGGAGAACAGCTCCCAAAGGAATGGACGGAAGCATATATGACATCTATATTTAAGAAAGGAGATAGAAAACGATGCGAAAACTACAGAGGAATAAGCGTAATATTATCAATAGGAAGATTATATGCGAATATGCTGCGAGAAAAGATCAATCGATAAAAGGCAAAATCGGAGAGGATCAAGCAGGCTTCACGGCAGGAAGATCATGCATAGACCACATATACACACTGGAACAACTCTTGGAAAAGAAAAAAGCAAAAAATAGAGATATACATTTGGCATTTGTGGACCTGAGAAAGGCGTATGAATCTGTACCAAGGTCAGAACTATGGGAGGTAATGTACAAATTAGAAATATAGACGGAACTCATAGAAGCAACAAAAGGTCTGTATAAAGAAAATAAAATGTCCATTAAAATGGGAACAAGAATCATAGGAGACTTCACCATAACAAGAGGGCTCCTGCAGGGGCTCCTGCAGGGTTGTTCTACATCTCCAACCCTATTCAAAATATACTTAAAGAAAGCCTTGACCCCATGTAAAAGAAAATGTGAAGGCATGGGAGTACCGGTACGGAACGAATACCTATATACGTTAAGCTTTGCAGAGGATCAAGTAGTGATTGCACAAGACCAAGACGACCTCAGCTACATGATGAAGAAACTACAAAAAGAATATACCAAGGCTGGGCTAGATATTAACCTCGCGAAAACAGAGTACGTATCTACAAGTGAAGAAGACATAGAAGATCTACAGATTGACGACAACGTAACAATCAAAGGAAAGGATAAATTCAAATAATGGGGTTTATAATCACGAAAAAGGCAGAAGAAATAGAGGAAGAAATTAAACAAAGATTAGGACAAACAAGAACAGCAATCCGACAACTTAACTCAGTATGGTGGGATAGACACCTAAATATGAAGACAAAAACACAGATTTATAAAACATTAGTGCGAAGTATTATGACATATGGGGCTGAAAACTGGATCATAAACAAGAAAAACAGCAGTAAGATAGTAGCAACAGAGACGGAATGCCTGCGAAGATGCTGCAGAGTAACAAGAATGGATAGGAGAAGTAATGACGAAATAAAGCAAAGAACATCAATTGAAACAGACATACTAACATATATAGAACAAAAAAGACTAAAGTGGTATGGACATGTAAGAAGAACTAGCAACAGCAGAATGGATAAAGAGAATAACCGAATGGAGCCCCATAGGAAGAAGGAAAAGAGGACACCCCGAAAATTCTGGAGGAACGAAGTAGACGACACCATGAGTAAGAGAGACCTAAACGATGGAGAATAGGACGAATAGAATAGACAGAGATGAAAACGGTTGAATGAGGGTAGGCAGTGAATACTGTAGAATCCCTGAATATGTATGTATCTTTTCTTGCATTATAGGCACAATATATCAGTCGCAGCGACTTATATCTTGTGCCTATAGAAATAAAGAAACCAAGAAACTAAGAAAGCCTGTAGTGGCCAAAAAAAGTTTTCTCGTCTTTATAGTAAATATAATTTCAAGTTCAATATTCAGTCTTTCCACCACTACCTGTACAGATTTGTTACTCTATCCATCCAGGACACTTAGTACGTCGCACAGGTGTATGGAAACAATACACATAACACCCAACCATTCTGATTCTTAGAGTCACAGAAAGATAAGTTGTCAACAGTTTTTACATTTTGACAAACGCAGGTCGTGCTTGTTCGATGTATTGCGTTCACGTAATTTCATATCATATACCTATGACTAGACCTTTTTGCAAAACGTATTATGCTGGTAACAATAATAATAAATTAAAGAGCTGATGGCATGCAAATACAAATTATCGAAAACATTGTTAAAGCAAACGTTCTGTACAAAAGCAAAAACCAGTTATAAAATTGTTACTGATACGCCATTGTTCATTAGACCAGAATGAACCGAAACTGAAATAAACTTCCGCTCACTTCTGATAGATCTTGCAAGCGTTCTTTGCAGACTCTTGACACCTTTGATAAATGGATCGTCGTTTATCTTAACGTGGTCGAGTGGAAAAATGGTGGTGCAGGGTTCTGTGTTTCCACATCAATCTCGAATCGGAAAATACAATGTTTCTCTACGATAATCCTTTCAGACTTGTAACAGCTCTCTAGTAACAAGAAATTCCAAAAGTATCTCTTACTCTGTTTGCGGTTGAGTCTGCAATTTTAAACGTTAAATCCGCAATTTTTACGTAGGTAAAATATTTTAAAGTAATAGAGTACATTCCATTAAAAAGCATTTAAGAATTTACCGCTACTAGCACGCGAAGTGAATACCTACATAAAAAAATTAAAAATTATGGGTTAATTTTCGTTTTAACTTTCTAATGTCGAAATGGAAGTGACAGTGGAAGTGACAAAATCATAGACTACTATATTATTTATTCTAGGAACAAAAAATAATTGTACTAACACCACATGTTTTATTAACATTTTAACTTCCATTAGGAAATCGCTATGAAAATGCAAATATCCTAATGATAAAAATGATGTATTGCTCTTATTTAATGAAAATAAATTCTTTTGACAGTTGAAACTTACCTTCTTCTTCTTCCTCCTCTTGTTCCTCAAGCAATTCTGCTTGTTCATTGGCCAATTAATATGGAAGGTTATCACTCCATCTTTTGCGCGGTCGTCCGATACTTCTGCCGATTGGTGACTTATCTCTTGCTATTTTGACGATACGGGTCCTCTCCATTCTGCTTATGTGGTTATTCCATTCCTTTTTTTTCTATTTTGTACGTTACATTTTCTTCTAATGTCTTCACTTCTCTTTCGATCTCTCAGCGTATTTCCTGTAATTCTTCTCAGTACTCTCATCTCTGCCGTTGTGGCTGTGTCAGGTCTTGTTTCTGAGGCATATGTCATTATTGGTCTTCTTCTTCTTCAGGTGCCATCTGGCAATCATCATAGCTATTTTAATTTTTGAGGCAGTAGATCTAAATAGTTGTTTTGAGCTGCATCCAAACCATTCTTTCAGGTTCTTAAGCCATGAAATTCGTCTTCATCCGATTATTCTTCTGCCATCTATCTTTCCTTGCATTATGAATCGCAGGATGCCATACTTCTCGCCCTGCATCACATGTCCGAGATACTGTAGCTTTCTTTCTTTAATTGTAAGTTCAACTTCCTTCTCTTTACCTATTCTTCTCAGTACTTCATTGTTCGTAACTCTATCTACCCAGGAAACCCTCATAATTCTTCTATAGGTCCACATTTTAAAGGCGTTAAGTCGTCTCATTGTATCTAGATTTAACGTCCATGATTCCACTCCATAGTATAGTACACTGTATACGTAACATTTTGTTAGGCGTACTTTAAGAGCTAATAGTCTTTGCCACATATGACCTTTTTCATTTTCATAACATTAGAACGTGAATTAGAAAAGTTAATTGTTAAGTGGAAGAATATATTACTGACCATCCTTGCGACAAGTTTTTGCACCTTTTTTTTCTTTACTGTGTTTTTACTTTAATTTTACTTGTAGCTTGGAACTGATGATGTGCATGGATTCATATAAAAAAGGTCTTCCCTTAAAGGTACAAAGTAATAATATCCTTGTTTTTTTCATATTTCAGTTGATCGATAACTCTCACACAAGTACCCTTGAGTAACTTTTTGAATAATTTTTAGTGTTAAGTAATTTACGTTGATTTTTTCCTTCCGTATAAAAAATTTTTTTTGGAAATTTTTGGGTCCGTATACGACGTCCATTCGCTATCTTACTAGTTATTTAAATTCTAAAGTTTTCACAATGGTAGGATTCGAAAGCGAATGACCCCGCATGTCATAGATGAAAGCTCTCCACGAAACCACACGGCCTTTACAATATTTTATTTATTTCTCGTTGAGTTAAATTTTACTTATATATCTAATTGTTATATTTTTTTGTTTAACGGCATACATTTCTTTATTTGCAAGAAATGGTATAACTTATTTTGTTACTGATTTTCATTTTTCCAATATTGTTTATTTCCATTTTGTTAGCGCCTTCAACAAAAACTTCTAAATGATGTAGGTATGGTTCGTTTGTGAGTTTGCTAATATACCAAAACATCATTATATTAAACAATGATTGATCTTAATTTTTATGATGACTTCTTTTTCTACATTTAAATATAATTTTTTTAAATAATTAGCGAAATTGTACTTAATAAACTTTATAAGTAAGTAAGAAAGTGAGTTAAGATAAGAAAAGTTTATGTATTTGAAACTAAACAGAAGACAGCGATTTGAATCGGACAAACCTCGCCGTTTTATCTATAAAACTTAACTTTATAGTACTGGTATTTGAACTTTCCAATAAAATCCTTTACTTTGTAGACAAAAGGAACAAAATCCATCCTTTACAAAGTGGCTTACGCGCTATCTCAGAGAAGAGTAGCAATAACTCCTGGCGTATTTTAAAATTTTAATTGCCATCAAACGTTTTGTAACCGACCTTACATTTTGTGGGTTTTACGGTTTTATTCGCGTCAGGATTTTATTCTTCTGTCGTTTAAAACTAGTTGCTGTACCAGATACGAGCTTTGGCATAAATTTCGGAAACGGAATTAGTCTGTAAATCTAACCTTTTTATCTTATACTAGTATTACCGGGCTGTAATTTTTAACAATTACAACAGGAAACATCTTTGCATTATAATTTCTTCTCGTATTCTTCTAGTGCACTCCATTACTGAAGATGTGCAATCACTACAACAAAATCTTTCCTATTCTGTACCGTTCTTAGAAATTGTTGAACAATTTATGCATGTCCAGAGTGTGATGTTCCAGTGAGTTAAGATGTGAATCCTAATAACTCTAATTCAGACGCCCTCATTGGTTATAATGGATAATTTGCTTCCATTGGTATTCATGTTTCTAGACTGACAGATTTCTGTTTATATTTCTATATCTGGATTGTACTTGTCGTTTAGTACTACTCCTTAGTATCTAAACTTCCTAACTTGTTGAGGTTGGCAATTGTAATGATTATTTGAATTCTGCTCATTGCTGCTCTAAAAATCTAGTTAGACTAGCAATTAACCACTCTCTGACACTGCGCAGGCCATAATATTCGTCGCCTTTCATTGTTACGCTTTCCTGAAATACATCACTGCATGATATTTTGAAGAAGCTGGGTATTTTTTCGTCTCATTACGTGTCTAAGGTACTGTAGTTTTCATTTCTTTATTTCGTTATTGAATTCTGTTTCTTTTCTGAATCTTCTGTAACGTCACATTTCGAAAAAAAGTTTGACCCTATGCGGACCCTCCTGCCTTTCCACGCTTTCCTTCCCCCACCCTCCGAGATATCCGGGACCAACTAAATCCCACGACAAGAGAGGGTATTTTTTGAAAATCGTTTCGATGCCTACTTCTATATATCGACTCCCATTATATTCTTCGCTCCGTTCGCTTCAAATTTTCAATTGGAAAATACAACGACCAGTGGGTTTCAACAAGATCTTTTTCTTTTTGTCTGCCTTCGCTATTGTTGTCCAATTAGCTTTTCTTTTTGCTCCTTTCTTCAACAGCACCTTCCCATATACCTGTGGATTACTTTCCACCTTCCTTTTGCTCACAGAATCTAACCTCATCTCACACTATTTCCCAAGCATATTTCTTTCGGCCCGCCATTGTCACGTAAACATTTGGAAAAAATCTGCCCTCCTGAAACCTGTGAAGGTAAGCACAGAAGCAACCATTAGCGGGAGTTGGTCCTCATTGGTATAGTTATGTTTTTATGAATTCCGATTCAATTCATTCCTTTGCTATTACGCCACTTTCACTATTGTCCAGTAGTTATAAGACATATATGTTTATTTGTTTTTTGGTCCACAAGCTTTCTTTCAAGCGCATTTCTTTATTTTTCAGAATAGATGGACAACTTAGAAAACCTATAGAAATAGGCAGCCGAATAAGACAAGGGGATTCATTGAGCCCCATGCTCTTTAATTTAATCATGGATTAAATTATCAAAGGCGTTAACAAAAAGAAAGAAGATACAGAATGGGAAACAAAAAAATGAAAATACTCTGTTACGCAGACGACGCAATATTGATAGCCCAAAATGAAGATAGTCTGCAAGGGACTGGTCCACAGATTTAACATAACAGCAAAAGAATTAATATGATAATCTCATCTCAGAAAACTAAAACAATATTAGTCAGCAAAGAACCAACAAGATGTAAAATAGAAATTAATGGCATCAGTATTGAACAGGTAATGGAAAATAACATACCTGAGAATTACACTGTCTAGCTATGGAGACCTGGATAAAGAAGTGAGAGAATCAAGTCCAAAAAGCAAATAGACCTGACAGGATGCCTTAATAACACTTTATCGCGAAACAGACACATTAACAACTGAGATGAAGTCAAGAATTTATAAAGCCAGTATAACACCAATAATGGCATAGTGTCTCAGAAACAAGACCCGACCACAGGCACAACGCAAAGGCTACTGGAAACGGCAGAGATGAAAGTACTGAGAAGAATTACAGGAAATACGCTAAAAGATCGAAAGAAAAGTGAAGACGTTGGAAGAAAATGTAACGCACAGTATATAAATAAATGGAATAACCACATAAGCAGAATGGAGAAGACCCGTGTCGTCAAAATAGCAAGGAGATAAGTCACCAATCGGCAGAAGAAGTATCGGGACGCGCAAAAGATGGAGTAACAACCTTCCATAGAGGCATTAATCCGCCAATGGACAAGCAGAATTGCTCATAACGAGAAAGAAGAAGAAGAAGAAGTAAAAATTGTAGATTGTACCTATGATGAAGTCGATTGGTCCCGAGAATCTTATTTATATTACCTACATCTATGTTTACCAACAGATCTAGGCTCCCAAGAAAGCTATTATACCTTTTAGAGATATTTTTGTTATTTGGTTGGACAATAAAAATATCTGTTCAAGGCACTTATGATGTTAACAATTATTATTTTACAATTGCATATAATATGTTAAACCATTTGCCCTCTGCATTTATAATACTGTTGCTACTCAGTTGCTACCTAAGATCCATATAGAGATGACGTTTCAGGGCAAGCAACCCCAGTTGGTAGTTGTACGTTGCCATGAAGTTAAATTTGCTTAACATCATATAAAATGATCAACAACAATGTAATAAATAACAAATTTAATAACATTTAAAGGGATTTTACCAATGTACTAAGTGTCTTCACTCAATGGTTAAAGAACTTGCGAGATTGGTATGGTGCTGATACAAGCATGCTATTTAGGGTGGCAGTGAATAAAATTAAGATAGCTATGATGGGTAACCCAACGTTCTGAAAGGACAGGGTACATGAAGAAGAAGAACTCATGTATCCTAGTATCGGTACTGGATAATGGAGTTTTCATTCCGAAAACGTTCTGTGATGTAGCCCGAAAGGGTTCTTTTTAAATAAATATTTCCTTTATATAAAAGATTTTTTAAATAACATTTTTACCATAATAGATTGCCAAAGATTATAATTCCAGCAAACATTTTATATTATTGATATTTTCTCAATACTTTTTAAATTTTATTTACAAAGGTTAAACGATACCTATGTTTTTTAAAATATTTTTTATAAAATATCCGCTTTTAATATTCAATAGCTGGCTGATTTAAAAAAGTCATTTTTTTTCTCGTATTTCATTCATACTTAAAACCATTTTTATATAGACATGGAAATTTGTCATTTAAAGCCAATATATTGAGAAAGCTTTAACTGTGTCAAAAAAGATTATGCTTTAAAAATTGTTCAAATTGATGTTAGCTCTACAGCAACGCCCTTGTGGATGAAAAATCTAAGCAATTCTTAAAACTAGACGATATTACCTACAAAAAACCGTTTCAATTGCGTTTGCAGCATATTTATAGCCAAAATAACAGGTATTTTGTAGATTTGTTTGGTTCTTGAAGACGATTAATTCTGTGCAATTAGAAACCGTGATAGTAATATTAGTCATAGTTATAACAAAAACATAGTTTTTTCATGCCATTTTATTTGCAAAAGGGACAAGATTTGTACTTTTTTAATTTAATTTAATATTGTTTTGCGTTTCTCTCAGAAAATGGGTTTTCCCTAAATCAGTAGTGTTTTCATTTCCTTGACGACTCTTTTAGAAAGATTTGTAAAACTAAATAGTTCGTTACAAGATCACGTCCTCAATACTGTCCTTGTAATATATCATATCCAACAAACAAATATAATCTTTGTATACCTATTTTAGGTCTTCAGCTCTTGGTGTAATAGAAAATTTTCAGTCTGTTTACATAGAATTTTATTTACGAAGAAGGGAAATGGTACCAGAAACATAGGGATTACGTAAAAGATTTTCGTTTCACGAGAGGGTCAAGACTCTCTAAATTAGTTTTGGACCCGGGAGCGTCCTTGGTTTTCCTTTTACATCCTTTTTATTGTTTTTACCTACTAGTAATCACTAAGTTGGTGCCCTTAGTTTTTGTCCCTCCCAAGATTAAGGGTTTGGGTCCGTTATGCAGAACCGTATCTAAAAGTTTAATAATACTATTAGTTTTTTGACACTCTTTTATGAAAGAATTTAGAGTGGGGTTTGCTTCAAGACGAACATATTCATCTCTTGTACGTTTTAACTAATTGAATAGAACTTTGTAAAAGTAAAAGTTCTATGATACAAAATTTTTTAGATTGGTTTTATTTATTAAAAGTTTCACTTCTTTGATCAGCTCCTAATATAATTACTTTCCACCACAGCAGGACTCCGAATGCGATCTTATAGTCAATGAAGATACATTGGCAGCTTAAAACGATTCACTAGTCTTGTTACTGCTCGCACAAAAAAGCAGCTAAAGCAAAACAATAACTCTAGTTTAGTGTCAACTAAACATCATAACAAATACGGGCTCTAGTTTAATTAAAAGCATCCTTTTTAAGGGAGATATAATCACAGGCCAACAAAATGAAACGAAATACTCAAAATGGTATAAAAACTATTTAATGACAATCTGTTAAGATTTCTTTTAATAAAGGTATCTCCTCCCTGGGGTTTAACATTCTTCTACACAATCTAAACAATACTTCGGAGTTCGTCCTTAAAAACCTCAATAACACTTCTCGTGTTATCTACTCCTTTAAAAACGCAATTCTTATTCTTATCCTTAAGTCCGGGAAAAGATCCAAACATTGTACACTCCTATAGACTAAGAGTATATTAAAAACTTTAATGAGACTTATGAAACTTATGAAACTTAAAAAATTAAAAGTGAATGTAAAAACTTGATAAAATGATGATAAAACCTTTTTTTGTTATTGGTATATCTTTGATTTTTTTTCCAAAATCCAAGGGGAATAGTTGATACATCAAAATGTTTTTGATCTTATCTGACCACTTAAAGTGAGAAATAATCAGGGGATATTCGTGAGCCGTTCTATGTAGGGAGTTTGTATCAGCCCGAGTCTCCTGACGAATATGTTCTTTAAACTTCTAAGTGGAGAGCATAGAGCTTCGGTGAAAACATGACATTGCCCTATTTTGCGCTAAGACCATCTCGTTCCGAGACTTTCCTTGACCTCACATCTCATCGCATAATTGGATCTTCTCCAAGCTTGTATTTCTTCTCCAAGTTTGTCCTGAACGTCTTATTTGTCTTTTTTCTTTACAATTTTCACTCTAGGGAGAGCCTTTACTATAGAAGTTCTGCAGAAGTTATTTTTAGGAAGATCTCCATTTCTGATAGTTTTTGGCCAAAAGAATACAAAAAACTTTTGTATGTATTTGTTAACAAAGACATGCAGTTTTTATCACTTTCCAGGTTTCAGATCCACAGAGTACAACAGATCTTGAAATTCGACTGGAATATTCGGATCTTTGTCTTTGTAGTATACTGGCCAGACCCTCTAAGGAGGGCTAATGCTATGATGCCTAATACTTGCTAAGCTTTTAGGATTCTCATATAAATATCGTCTCTTCCATGCCTCCGTCTTTTTATTATGATCCTTCGAAGGTATGTCCACATTTTCAATCTGCGAATTGTAATTAGTAAATGGTGTGTTATTTCTTGCATTAATTCTCATGGATTTTGTTGTATTTAAAATTGACTTTCAAACCTATTTTATAGGTTGAAAGTATTTCCAATTAGTCAGCCGTATCTTGGAACCTTTGCCCTAAGAAGCAGATATCATTGGCATATCCTAGATCGCTTTAGGTGTGTGGTTACCGTTCAGTGCCTCTTGAGTCGGAGTCTATGTTGGAGAGAACGTAGTCTGTAGCTATATTGAAAAAGAAACGGAGAAAGCACGATTTCTCCGTTTATAGTGTATCATTTGTATAGTTTATTGTCCACAGTGCTATAGTGCTTTATTTTTCCACACCGAAGTATGTGGTAAGCTGTCAAAGGCACGCTCGAAATCAGCAAAAACCACGTATTGCATTCGACTGATTCTTCCATTATTACCTTCTCACTACTGATGCAGTCTATACAGGAGGATTCTAGTCCTAAATCCTGCTTGATTTACTCGAAATTCGACTTTGGTTAATCTTTTCAGTGTGATAGTCGTGTGGACAATTTTATTTATAACGTTTGTTCTTCTCCAGTTTCTGCCCAGTATGAGGGTCGACATTTTTACGACGTTTTATAATGTTACCTCTTTTCCAACCTCCTGGAAACCTCCCGGGTTTGTTTCGAAAAAAAGTAATACATGTTTCAAATCAACGCATCAAAAATATTTCAATTTAGTTCTTAGATCTCCGACACTAAAATGGCTATCGAACTGTATTATAAAATCCACATTAGATAGAATAAAATAGTCGGTGCTAGAAGTATACTTCTGTTTCAATCTACTTTTCTCTTTTTGTTAACTTTACTCGTTTAAGGGCCCAGTACGTCACTAGTAGTATTCGCCTTATTTCATTTTCCCCTGTCCATGGGCACACGCAATTAATTCCACCAATAAAACTTTCTTCTGGATATGTGAGCGATTGTTTTCTCAAACAGTTCAACGAAAATCCAATAGATTAAGACGGATCAAACCCAAACCCAAGAATTGGGATCTTTCCCATTTAGTTCATAAGCGTCGCTGTCCATATTTCTCTATTTAGTCGGAAGTCAATAGAGTGTACGCTTAGAGATATCATTGTATTTACTATCATTACATTTGCTTCTTAATATAATATATATAGATATATATATACTATATATATATATAGTAATATAGATAGTAAATATATATATATACTATATACTATATATATCTATGTAATATATATTATATATATAGTAATATAATACTATATATATTTAATACTCGCGATCATAAAATCCGGGTCACCTTGAGAAATCACCGATATTTCATTTTTAACGAGCTTTATCGTAAATAATAATAACACAAATACAAACTAATGCATATTTCTGAGAATTGTTGTACGACTTAGCGGTTTCTATTTGCAACAAAGAATTTCAATAGTGCCGATTTCGCGGGAAAGCGCACACTTCCCAAACTGAACGGGTACCCTGTAACTGCCGCTTGTTTTAAACTCATTTGTGCTTCGACTTTCTGTTCAAACGCAACGAACAAATGTTTATTATTGCCACCATTAGTGTTTATTAGTGCCAGTTATTAGTGTTTATTATTGTTTAGTTTTTGCCAAAAATACCCTTGACTGTCGTTGAAACTGACACAAAGTGTTGCGCTTGTAAAAGACGATCACACTCAACGCAAATCGCAAGAACTGTTGGCGTAAGCCTTTCTTCGGTACAACGAGTGCTTCAACGCTTTCAGGAGAAGGGTTTGCTATCCAGACGACCTGGCTCTGGACGAAGAAGAATGCTCACGGTACGAGATGACCGTTTTTCTTGTGTTTCAGGCTTTACGAAACCAGACCTCAACTGCGATTATGCATCGAAATCGTCTACAGTAAGTACGAAATCGCAATGTTAGCGCTGCAACAGTCAGGAGAAGACTTCGTTCTTTTGGACTATCATCTCGGGGTAACGGCTACAGGACCGCCACTTCGCCTGGCGCATCGAGTTGCACGACAAGCTTTTGCTCGACAATACGCGCATTGGGGAATTAACGATTGTAGCAAAGAGTTATTCTCAGATGAATCCCGTTTCGGCCTAACTGGATCTAATGGACGTGTAAGAGTTTGGAGGAGAACCGGTGACATGATTTCTCACAAGCTTGCATTGCCTCCAAGAATGCCATTTGGTGGAGGCTCGGTCATGGCTTGGGGAGGTGTATCTTCCGACTTCCGCACAGAATTACCCTTCATCGAAAATGGGTCCTTAACTGCACGAAGGGACATTACGGAGATTCTGGAAGAACAAGTTATGCATACCATGACAAGGCTTGGAGAAAACACACGGTTTTTATGCAGAACAACGCTCGAACCGCACGTTGCCACCGATCAGTATGCAATACTTGGACAATGTTGGAATTACGAGGTTACCCCGACCAGCTAGGCCTCCGGACCTGAATCCTATCGAACATATCTGGGACGATTTGAAAAAAACGTATTCAATCCCTAACATCTCCTCCTAACACACCGACAGGAGCTTAACGATCTGTTAGTGAGAGAGTGGGAATAACATACCACAACATGTAATCCAGAGAAAAATTGAGGAGTATGCCCCCGTCGTCTGCAAGAGGTCATTAGAGCAAGTGGAGGCAATACACGATATTAGTCCATTGAAATTTCACTGACATTTTACCACGTTCTGTATTTTCCATTTTTTTCGTATGCCCTGTTTTATCAACAATTTGGTTTGTTTTCTGCCTTTTTTCAATAAAAACAATAAAAAACCGTTTTTTTTTTTCTTTCAAAACAAACATGATGACAAATAAAAAATACGTCAGCCTAAAAAAAAGGTTATTACTGCACCCAAAGGCAAAAAATATTCCAGAAACTTGAAATTTTCAAGGTGACTCGGATTTTATGATCGCGAGTGTATATATATTCGAATTCGAATACTTTAAATTACATATAATACAACACTATTCATATCATTTTACATACTTTTCAATATAAACATTAAAGTCCCTAAATTACCTTAATGGCATTTTGTATACCACTAACATAACAGTAAACAAAATTAATTAAAATTGAGAACAGATGGTTTACTGTGAACTTTAATGGTTTTACTGGTTCGAAAAGAGCTTGCTTGGATGGTGTGGGGTCTGTGATGTCTTCGCTTGTTTTAGTTTTCTTCATTCTGCGTGCTGGGCTCGAATTTTTTCTTTTTTTTAGATATGTTTACTGGTTACATAAGTATATCAATAATTAAAAAATTAAAAGGGAAGATTCCAGAGGTTGACTGTATACTATAGTTTAAAAAAAACTTTCAATAGTATATATATTTATTAAAATTTTAAATTATCCAAAAGTATTAAAAAATTAACAAAACGTGTTTAATCCTATATAACCTAAGAATATAATACTTCTGGAAATCCCTTCCTCTACAGTGAACTCCTAAAACATCGACCCTGGTGTTACCACAATTTTGAAAATTCAATATTTTTATCCTGTATAAAGCATCGGTGCTTTAAACAGCGTCATTTTCTGCTTATGATTGACAATTGTTCACCATTTTAATAGTCGTATATAAATACTTATTACAATCGTTTTAAAGTTTAATCGAATATATTAAAACATTTTTAGATCAGGATAAAGCCGTTAAAATTTGGTACTTGCACCACCCTGTTTTGTACTACTCACTTTACTTTGTCTTACATTACATTACAAAAATAACAAAAAAAGTAATATTTTTAAACAAAAATGGTTTATTTTTAATAATCCGGTAACTATTTATTTATTTTTTTGTTTCAGGTAAGTGTTAATGCTGTAAAATTAATAACAGTTGGTAAGTGCTGCTTTCTTTATTATTTGTTGTATACAGTATTAGAGGAAATAAATATTACAAATCACTGCTAGTTTTTAAATCTCCATAAATATGCGATTTTACTTAAAATATGAATTTTTTTATAAATATATATTTTTTGGTGTATAAGGTGCTCCACAAATTAGCAGTGTACTTTTTTGGGAAGCTTCTTCTTCTTCATGTACCATGTCCTTTCAGAACGTTGGTTACCATCATAGCTATCTTAATTTTATTCACTGCCACCCTAAATAGCATGCTTGTATCAACACAATACCAATCTCGCAAGTTCTTCAACCATGAGGTTCTTCCTTCGTCCTGGACTGCGTTTGCCTGCTATTTTTTCTTGCATGATATTTTTGTAGCAACTTATATTTGGGACCTCTCATTACATGTCCAAAATACTCCCAGCTTTTTCTGCTTGATGCTTTTTATGATCTCAGTAGTCTTGCCTGAGACGTTCTATTATTGTGGAGTTTCGAAATTTTCTCCACCTAGGAAACTTTTAAAATTCTTCTGTAGCACCACATTTCGAAAGCCTCGAGGCGCGATTTAGATCGATTGTCTTCACAGTCCAGGACTCGACACCATAAAGTAAGACCGAGAACACGTAGCAGCGAAGTAGGCGGATCCTTAATGCCAATTTTAGGTCTCTGTTACATCCTTCTAAAAGACCTTGGACATCCTTCTAAAAGCCGCTCTAGCCTGCTCTATCCTTTTATTAAAAGTTTATATTTAAAATATTTTTGGTTTTTATATTTCATTTGGCTATCTGAGTAATTTCGGCATAAGAGAGTCGTGAGGAAATGAAATATTTTCATTCGTTAACTATTCTTTTTATTTTATGTTCTGTTTACGGAAATTTTTGTTTGCTTATTTATAAATCGTATTCTATATTATAATGTAAGCTTCCCTAAATAAACATTATTATTATTATTATCCAAAATTTATGACGTATGGTTTTTTTTGAACTTGGAAGCCAGTTTTTCTTCTTTCTATTTCATAAACATCTAAGTACTCATGTTGTCGTGATAGTCAG
Organism: Diabrotica undecimpunctata; assembly: GCF_040954645.1. Taxonomy (NCBI): domain Eukaryota; kingdom Metazoa; phylum Arthropoda; class Insecta; order Coleoptera; family Chrysomelidae; genus Diabrotica; species Diabrotica undecimpunctata. Next base: position 19,039 of record NW_027313857.1, read on the forward strand.
CCGATTTTGATTTTGACGAAAACACAAGATCCGCTCCATCATTAAAATCATGTTTTCCACCCGCATGTAATATATCTCGTTCACAGAGTACAATGGAAAGATGCATCAAATGTCATTAAAGAAACAGTCAGCAAAAAATGAAAATCAAGGCAAGCAGCGCCACTCTGAGATAGCGCGT
>NW_027313858.1:0-19209 GCF_040954645.1 Diabrotica undecimpunctata
CGCGCTATCTCAGAGTCGGTCTTAATTCAGAACGTTTTTTGATAAAATCTTCTTTCTAGTAAAAAACCACATCTAATAAAATGAAAATGTGATATCTTGTTTGAACTTTTTTGTTTGCCAAAAATCTGTATTATGAGACTCATTTTGCAGAGAATCACCCTTATACGAAAATATACGTTTGGATTTGTTCAATATATTTATTTAAATTTACAATACTTTGATTAATCGTTTAAACTTTATAACTTCTGACCTTAGTTTTCTTCCCTACCGAGAAACGTTAATCCTTTGACCATGCACCTGATCTTATGAAAACATATTGGCAGTTTTCTACATTCTTTTATCGTGTGGCGATTTGTTATGCTTAGTATTTTTTATGCTGTTGCTTCCAATTTTTTACGTTAGCTCACTTAATTTTTTATTGGGTAGAAACATAATTACCAACAATGGCGTTAAGTAGTTTCATACATGATGTCATCGAAACTTTTTGTGACAAGAAGAAAGATCTTACAGCTGCAGTTGCTGCCTGGACGCGGGCCAAAAACAATAACATTTTCGCATATTGGTAAACTTAATGACATTTGTTTACGACAATTGGCATAAAATAACCAGAGTATTACATGAAGTTATGTCTTAATTCACGCGTGGTTAGTTATTTAGTGAATGGATTTTATGGGATGTGTCGATTACAGTTTTAAGAAACTTATTCCTGTCTTCCCTAATAAATTTAAATTTATAGCTAGGATATGAAAACGTTATGTCTCTGTAATAAAATTAAGGATATTTGGCGTGTTTGCATATAAATAGTTATAGTATCTCGTCCTACACTTGTCTCTTAAGTTATCGTTTTAAAAATATGTGATGGTTTCGACCGTTACTCGATGGAAATTCATTTTGTATAACAATAAAACACTGAAAACTTTGTTTTCAAAACTTCCACAAAATTTATTATAATATCCCATCACTACAGCTGTTTCGGTAGAGTGCCTTTGTCACGTGATCTATTTTTGTTATGTGTTTACACTTTATTGTGTTTAAGTTAATAGGTTGAGGGGAAAGAACTGTTTGTCTCAAGTTGGTCATTCAGAATTATGTCTGTATTTTTTAATTTGTTATCTTCCAGAGATTCCAATAAACATAGCTTAAGGCTTTTAATTTGGACGTGAAGAATTTAAAATTCGTAATTAAAAGAATGACGATGATCTAGAAGGTGAAGTGCGTATCTAGTTTCTTTAGTAAGGCTATACTTTCTATCAAGGACATCTTTGATAATTTTAATTAAGTAATAGTTTTTTGAAGCAAACTAAAATTTGATTTAATGAATAAAAGTTGCTGCTGAAAATCGTTGTTTGTTAAAAATTGTTTAGCATCTAGCAGAATGTAGTTAAAGCGTCATTATATTTTTGAAATCTACGAAATAGTCTGAATAGAAAAAAAGCGGTTTCCAAGCATGTTCCCCATCGTGTTGGAACGGATTCTGGCGGAAGTGGAATATTTGGAAGCATTTCTTTATACAGTTAAATTCTTATAGGAGATCTGAGGAATACTTTTTATGCTGTGCTATGTGCAGAATGCTTTGATGATTTTCATAGAAATTTTTTTTTTATATTGGTTGTTTGCAATAAATTGTTTGTTTGGATCTTATCAAAATAAAATAAATACCGTTTGGAAATACATTACAATAATTCAAATACTCCTGTAGGTGAGTTCCGGTATCAGCAAAACTTTTAATGAAGATGCCGAGCACACCTTTAGGTGTTTAGTTTTTTTAAAAAAATTTAGACAAAAAAACCACTCAATTCTCTTACGTGTATTTTGTAAACCATTAACTGTAAAACTTAAAAAAATATTGGCGCCAATGATTGATATTAAAAGTTTTCTCGGCAACCGCAAGTTTTGGCTGTAACTTGGGAGTTCCATAAGTTTCAATTTATACTTAACACATAAATATATTCTTTTGTTTTTTAAAAACTTTATTTTGTGCCTGTTTATTATTTTGCTAATTCTTTTCTTTTTGGCACGGTAGTATTCATTCAAAATTACTAAGTGTAGGAAATAAAATAGGTGTACTTTACTAACTGTATCCAAGTGTTAAATATTTACAGTGTACGTTCGCGATTTACTGCTACAAAGAAGGAACGATGGCTTTTAGGAATCAGATATTACCTGGAACACGTCGACACCAGGGCCTAATATATATGTCAAAGTTAGGCAATCAGAAAGAGATTAACTCACCGAAAAGGTGACGTGATACGAAACGGAAGAGAGGAACTCAAGGCAAAGCAACGTTGCCGTAATTTAATCATGTTTGATATTTTCTTATCGTTAATTTCTTGATTTTGGTCATACTTGCACTAAATGAGCAAGTCTTAAAAGTTTTTTTTAGATTAGTTTGATATACATATCCAACCATATAATGGCGTATGAAGGTTAGCTTTAAACAAGGAGCTAACCTGCGAGCTGTGAACGACGGTATGATTTGTTTTAATAATAATATACTTATTATAATGTACAGCCAACTTTTGACTCTTCTTTGTCATTAACGAAAACGTTATATTCTATTTTCATAGCGTTTTTGAGCTTTGCTAGATTTTTTATCTATGTGCACTTTAAAATAGAAGATATGTTTCCAACCCATCATCATACAGCCGTCATTTATCATGTTCACTGCTGGACATAGGCCTCTCTTAAACTCCTCCATTATTTACGATTTTGTGTTCTTTGTTACCAATTTTTGGTGATACGCCTGATGTCGTCCCACCCAACGTGTAGGTTCTTCCTCTACTACGTTTGTCTGCTCTTGGCCTCCTTGTACTTTTGCTCGTCCATCGTAAGTCGTGTATTCTCGCTACATGGCCTGTCTAGTTCCATTTCAGTTCCACTAAAATGGGATGTGTCACTCTCAATTTCAAAGCCGTTGTCTTGGTTAGAGTCATAGTTTCACCCACATAGATCATAACCGGTAGTACGCATTGGTCAAATACTTTTCTTTGGTGCTAATTGGTATGTTGACCCAAAGTGTGTCTAGCAGTTTTCCAAAGGCTGCCCACACTAAATTCGTCTTTGGATTTCGCATGTTTGGTTATCCCTGCTGATTCTTATTTCTTGACCCAAATACGTATATTTCTCCACCAGTTCTACCACTTTATCTTGAATAGTTAAATGCTTATTGGGGACTATATTTGTCATAAACTAAGTTTTGGTTCAACTTCATTCTGAGACCCACCTTCGAACATGCAAAGTCCAATGCATTTAACATATCTGTGGCTTCTCCTAAATTATCTGTAATAATGACAATGTCATCTGCGAATCGGAGTAAGCTTTTCGCCGTCTATTGTTACTCCTCTGTGGTTCCAATTGACCATCATTAAGGTATACTTTTCCAACCCATAATGTCTTAAAATCAATTGTCTGTGTCTTAAAAAGGTTTTAAATCTAGTTGTTTATGCTTAATGCTAAAAAACTAAACATAAATTATTTGTACTTATCTTATTAGGCTGCTGTATTCTTCTCCTTGTTTTTTTTTATGTTTATATCTGTGTTTTGTTTTAGTTTTACGTATTGTTTTTTACTGTTTACGTTTAATCCTCTTTTCTATACTGTGATACATCGTTTAATGCAATTAAAAATTGTTTGGCCAATAAATATTTTAAATTTTAGATTCCTTTTTTTAGTTGTTTATTTTTATTTGGTACACTTTACCTCGGTAATGCTTCGGTACCATCAGCGCTTCGTACACATGCATCTCCACCACTAGTTCCTCCTCCATCGATGTGCGCTAGAGGAAATGGAAGGCCTTCGACCGTATAAAAGAGCAGCCGCCGCAAGAGAAAGAGAGTTCCGTCGGAGTACCGATCTGACAGCTCCACTGGCCCTAGGGTATTGACTGAAGGCCAACCGTTCCTGCTAGAGTATTGATATAGTGGCAGTTCCGTACCCAGTCTTGGAGTATTGATCTAAGACAAATCTATTCTCTCCTGTGACCAAGTACTGATTGGAACCGTCCGTTTCTCGCCGGGCCGAGTGTTGAGTGGCCCGTTCCATCTATACTTCTTCGACCCGTTCCTTCCTGTCTGTGTGTCAATATCATTAATTGTATTTTATTTTTAGCAAATATTAAACAGTGGGTCATATCACCGTCGATGGCGATTGACGCCGAGATTGACGTTTTAATTTTTAATTGTATATATTACATACGATCTAATTTAATTTTGTTATTTATTTTTTTTCGAATATATTATTATTTAATTTAAACCTGTGTTTTACTGAGTCTGCTTTTTAAAAGAGCTACCCGTCACACTGTTGTATACAATTAAAGTCTTTTCAAATGCATGCCAGATCTCTTGGTCTTCTGATAATTTCTCTGAACTTGGTAGACGTTGATGTGTGACCATCCTCGTTACAGTTGAAACACCTTAGCACTCGGATTGCACATGAGCCTCCATGCCGCAATTCCAGCATCCTCCTCTTGTTCTCACTTATACTTTCTAATCAATGTTTTCTAACTATGTAACTATCAATGTTTTCAACTTAGGCTCCCCGCATACTATCAATTTTTAATCGTACAACTATTTAGTTGTTTGTCAAAACACTACTATATCAAATGGAGGCTCGCATACTATCGTCTAAATGGTTGCTCGGCAGAATAGTCATAAAACCTCATCGATCGCCTTTTGACTGAAAAATCGCACAACTATCGATAAGCAACTCAATTTCCATGGTATTAGATGGCCCTGCGCATTGACTCAACTAAACGGTTGTCTGACGTTCATTTGAGAGCATCTACATAGATATACGAACAAGTCATTCATTTTGGGAAATATAGGTAGGATTATTATTGTTTTAAGTTTAGTTTTTATATTTATCGAGAACTCGTGTATTCTGAATTTTATTTAGTTTATATATATATATATATATATATATATATATATATATATATATATATATATATATATATATATACTTATATAGATATATAACATACCTATATAGATATAATATATTCATTCGTAGGTATCTATTAACATGGCTGGAATAATTACAACCGACATTGAGTCATTTATTGACAGCGTAGAAAAGGGACCTGCACTATATCTGAAATCGTTGAAAGAGTATTCAGATGTTAATTACCGAAAAAAAATGTGAGAGGAAGTGTGCTTGGAAAATGTATCTGGTTGGGTAGAACTGGATGAAGGACAAAAAACAAAAATTGGTAATTTCATATTTATTATCTAATATTAATTAACACTGTACAACATAACAGTTTTTTAAACCTTGTCGTATTGCCACGGGACAGACCCTTGTGGGGAAACAAAATAAGACAAGTACTGACGGACATTTAAACCCCCGATAACATTTCTTCCTCTATTATCATTATTGAGAGTTTCGACATTTTCTAATTTTGCGTAAAGAGTGTCTTCAAATTTAATTCCGTCTTTTATACGCACAAAATTGTGTAAAATACAGCACGCTTTTACTATAGCTACTGCAAAGTCTGTGTTTACATTTAGTGGTCTATGAAGTATGCGCCATTTATTTGCTAATATACCAAAAGTACACTCTACCATCCGGCGAGCTCTGGTATGTCTATAATTGGAAATAAGTTTGTCGTATGAAAGGTTTTTTTTTGCGTATGGTCGTAATAAATTATCAGTTAATCCAAAAGCATCATCACCGACAAACAAAAAAGGGAATAGTTTTCCCGTCATTGTCGTTGGGCAATTTCCTTGCACAAGGTACGTTTAAGTTATTTCCCATAAAATTTTTACCAATTTTTGAGTTTTTAAAAACAGCTGAATCACAGGAGCTTCCGTACGCACCAACATCTACATATACAAATTTGTAGTCTGCATCAGTCCAGGCCATTAACACGCATGAAAAATATTTTTTGTAGTTAAAAAAATAATGATCCAGAGTGTTGCGGTTGTATTATCCGAATGTGTTTCCCATCAATAGCCCCTATTACATTAGGAAAATTAGTACGCTCATAAAATTGATCTGTAATTGTGATCCAGTCTTCTTTAGACTTCTGGGGCATATAAATTGGCTGCAATATTTCCTACAGTACGTCACACGTGCTTCTTACTATTTGTCTAATGGTTGTAGCTCCTAACAGAAATTCAAATGATAAGGCATTGAAACTTGCACCGGTAGCCAGATATCTGAAAAAGCAAAATTTAATGCTACATTTTAATTTATGTATGTTATAGGTGCAGAAGTTCAAAAGAAATGGCTAAATTTAAGATCATGCTTTACGAGAGAACTGAAAGCTCAACAAACTCAGTCAGGGCAAGCGGCAACCAAACGTCGAAAATATATTTACTTTGAGAAGTTACTATTTCTTAAATCCTCTTTGGCTCAGCGACCCACTGAAAGTAACATAAATGATGGTGCAGAAGATAACCCAAATATTACGGAATTAAATGAAACAGAAACACCTTGATTAGATAAGAAAACAATTAGTAGAAAAAGAACGGCAAATACAAGCACAACATTTCAACAATCGTTGTTGAATATCTTAAAGGAAGATGTAGATGAGGACAAAAATTTTGCACTTTCAATAGTTCCATCCTTACAGTCTTTAACAGACAACGAAAAACTCGAGGCAAAAATCCAAATTCTCCTCTTCAGATTGCAATGTAGCGTGTGAAATTTTCCATTTTTTAATCTGTCGCTTAATATGGGATGTACACAGAACTTTCTTTTCCTTTTTTCATTATTTTCCATGTACAGTAATGCACAAGCAATTACTTTTTTGTTATACGACATGATGACACACTGAAATCTCCAATACAACTATCAACTGTATGCGCACCCTACATAACTAAAGAGTTTAGTCGAGAACAAATCGCAATACCCTCACGATCCGACTAAACTGTTTGGTCGTGAATAAATCGATAGTATGCGGGAAGCCTTAGTTCTTACTTCTGGAACCGTTTTCGGTTATTTGCAAAAAATGTTTTTATACTCCCACTCCCACTATATTAACTAATACATTTATTTACTTTACCCATTCGATTTATTTACACTATTTATAAGTTTTCCCAGCAATTAAATGGCTGTGTAAATTATACACAATTATTTAGTTTCATTTAATTTTAATATTTGTATGCCTGTATTTATCGTACTGTTAAAATCCGTAAGCTAAATAAATAAATAAATTATATAATTTCGACTATTGATCCTAATCCTCGATGAAATTAAAAATGTTATACAAATTATTTATGCACTGTGATCAAAATCTCAGAAGCATTTTAGATTATTGATAGCAAACAAACAAATTTATGGTTTTCTAATATTCATTTTTAGACTCTATTTTAAAATTTTTACTTCAGCGTCCGATTCGCATCAAATGTTTATTTTTTTGGGATATATTACCTTAGTCAATTCAACTATAATACGATCAGGTCATTATCCTAAATTCTTTAAAAAGATCTACACAATATATTTTCTATTGGGTCCGTATTTATGCCACATGTCTACGTTGTAGCGTGACTAATCATTTGTGTTCAGGTAGGTATAACGTTAAATACATCGATCTGATTAGACTTTTGCCGCACCGCATTAAGCAGATTAACATCACAAACAGCATGCTAAGAACACTTTAATAGTTTAATCATTAGTTAACATGATTTTTATTGTGGTTGATTATTTCTTTCGGATTATAGATCGGGACTGGTTATTATTTTTGCTTACCTGCAACAATTTATTTCTAATGGAGAAACTGATATTTTAAAGACGTTATTGGGTTTTAAAGTAATAAATAAGTAGGTAAGTTACCATTATCTTGTCTCTTCTATTCTGTCTATCTCCAACATTAATTTTTTTCCGCCCTTCTCTCTATTAGGGTTGCAAAATATAGGCCTCTCCCAATTCTCGCCATTCATTTCTGTTGTATATAAGACGTTTGTAAGACGTTTCCACATTGGCCCTGTAGTTCTTTTAATATCGTCGCTCCAGCACATTTACAGTCTTCCTCGTGGTCTTTTGGCTTCATATGGCCACCAATTCCCGATTTCTTCATTCCATCGGCCATCCTTAAGACGTTTTTATGTCCAGCCCATTTCCATTTTAGTTTAGCTGCCTGTTCGACAGCATCTTTTACTTTTGTTCTATTACGAATGTCTTCATTGGTTTTATGGTCTTTGAGTGAGATACCCAACATCCGTCGTTCCATAGCTCTCTGAGTTTTTCTGATCTTCTCCATGTTTATTTTAGTGAATGTCCAGGTTTGAGCTCCATATGTAAATACAGGTAGGATACAGGAATTAAACACTTTGGTTTCGCAGTTTTTGAGGTATATTTTTATTTTTAAGTACGTACGAGAGTCTTCCGAATGCTGCCCATCCCATTTTTACACGTCTGCTTATTTCGGTAGTCTGATTTTCTTTGCTTACCTTGACATTTTGACCCAGATATGTATATTCATCTACGTGTTCTATCTCTATCCCTTCGATGTTTATCATAGGTTTGTAATCTTTGTTTTAGATTAGTTTAGTTTTGCTGAAATTCATTTTCAGTCCTTTTTTAGGCATTCTGTGTGTAGCTCCTCAATCATCGTATTCAGTGCATTCCACGTGTCGGCTATTAGTACTATATCATCTGTGTATCTAAGATGGTTTAAGTATCTTCCGTTACTAGGGATTCCCTTATTTTCTCAGTCTATTGACTTAAATATATCTTCTAGGGCAGTTGCAAATAATTTTGGACATATTGTGTCTCCTTGTCTTACGCCTCAGTTGATTTTTACTGGTCTTGTTTCAATTCCATTACCCAACGTTATTATCATTTCAGCTTGTTCGTAAATATTATGCATTAATATTCTGTACCTGGAGTTGATCCGGTTGTTGACTAATGCTTCTTCTATTTCCCACAGTTCTACGCTATCAAAAGCTTTTTCATAATCTATAAAAGCCAGACATACTGCGAGATTGTATTCGTTAGTCTTTTCTATTAGGATTTTCAAAGTATATAGATGGTCACAGGTGCTGTACCCTTTTCTAAATCCGGCTTATTTTACTGGTTGATATCCGTCAAATTTAATTGTTAACCTGTTTGTAATAATTTTTGTAAAGGTTTTGTAAAGTTGTGAAAGAAGTGAAATTGGTCGATAATTTTTCAGGTCTGTGGTGTTTCCCTTTTTGTGTATTAGTATTGTTTTAGCAGTATTACATTGTTCAGGTATGTTGCCTTGAAATATAGATATTTATTAAATAGTATTTTTAAATATAATGTGATGGCTTCTTCTCCGCCTTACTTCAGCATTTCTGCTAGGATTCCATCGTTTCCAGGAGCTTTATTCCTTTTTGTTTCTTTTACTACGCGCTATCTCAGAGTGTGGCTTATTTCGGGCATCACTTCTGAGTTGACATCTGTTATCTGCCTTTTCAAGTTCTGTTTTGAGGAGTTAGGGGGATCGTTTCTGGAATTGTACAGATCGGCGTAGAACTTATCAATTGAGTTTGCAATATCAGATTTACTTTTTTCTAATTGTCCTTATCCATTTTTAATGGTTATTATGTTTTTCTTTTCTAGTTTTGGTTTGGTGCATTTGAGACTTCGGTTTTTCTCTATGATTTGTTCTATACGGTATTCTTGATGTTTTTTAATGTTCTCTTTTTTCTGTTTTCTTATTACTCGATTAAGTTCCTTAAATTCTGCAATGCCTCTTTTGTTTTGTCTCAAAAGATCTTTTATTTGTTTCAGCATATTTTGTGATTCTACACTTATTTTGGATTTTCGTTTTCTGTTAGCGGTTGCCACTGAGCTTGCATTTAATAGTTCTTCTGATACGACTTCATTGATTTTATTTAAGCTAAGTTTATCTAGATTTAATACTTTCGCGGGTTTTAACTGGCTTTTATATTGTTCTGTATTAGATTTTAGTTTGTTTGTGTCTATATTTCAACTTTTTCTAAATTTATTTCTATTTTTATTATGTTTTATCTCTAATATGTCTCTAACCATTCGGTGATCGCTACTTACTGACGCCGTATTTTTTACTGTTACGCCCTGTATGATATCTGGTTTGTTACACAATATGTAATCACGCGCTATCTCAGAGTTTCCGTCTGGGGATAGCCACGTTTACTTTCTTTGAGGTTTTTTCTTATAGAATGTGTTCATTGCATAGTATTTGTGGGCTTGTAGTAAGTTAACCAAGGTTTCTCCTCTCTCAGTTCTAATTCCCGATCCAAATTGTGCTATATTTTTTATTTCGGTTTTTTCAAGTCGTTGTCCGATCTTAGCGTTGAAGTCTTCTATTATCATCGTATACGTGCTGTGATAATTCGTTCTAGTTTCTGCAATTTTCTCATAAAATTCGTCTATCTCTTCATCGGAATGTGCTGCGGTTGGAGCGTATACTTAAATAATTTTCAGGGAGATGTTCTCGTTTACATTTAACCTAATCATTGCAATTTGCAATCATTTCAGATATTCCTATGAATTGTTCTACTTTATGTGCATATTTCTTGAAAATTAGAAATCCTACACCATATAGGCTTTGTTCTTCTCGCCCTTTGTAATATAGGACATTACCGGACTCTAGTGTTATGCACTCTTCCTCTTTTCTTTTTTCCTCTGCTAGACCAATTATGTCCCATTTTAAGTCCTTGATGTCTTCTTCGAGTTCGTGGACTTTTTCATCTTTGCTTAAGGACCTTATATTTAGAGTTGCGATGTTCAATCGTGTGGTATTAGCGATTTCTTGCTTCCCCCAGATGTCCTTTTTACCAATGGAGTGGGATTTGCCATTACTGTATGATCCACCCACCTGGGGACCCATTCCTTTTATTTTAGATATCGCGATATTCCTGTTAGGAGGTTTTTTAGTCTTAAAACACCACGCTGGCTAGACGGGTTGGTGAGTGATTTTATACAATCCCTAAAATCAAGGGACATTGATGCACCACCTTAAATGTACAATAAATTTGAAGCTATTTTTCTTTTGAAGTATTGATTGGATTTCGATGATTTTATTTTACACTATAGGTCTATTTCTAATGAATTACTCTGCCAATGTTTTCTGAGAAATATCAACGTTTTACCTATATACAGGGTGTAAAAATAAAGTTGTGTTTTTTCATTTTATTTTGCAACATCCTGTGAAATTTATTGGAGACAAACACTACATCTTATTATTATGGCAATATAGCTTTATATTTTCTCAACATTTTCATAAAAAAGTCATCTCGATATCAAATTTAATAGGTTTTTATGGAGATTTAAAGTAAATGAAATGAAAGAAAACACCACTGGCACAACTTTATTGACCTTTAAAACAACTAAAGCCTAAAAAAAGATAACCTAAATAATCTTCAACAAGTTTCCTCTTTCAAAAACACTCAATTTAAACACTTCTTTCAAAACACCTTATATATTTCTGTATTGTTGTGGGACACCAAATTGGAGTGACCAATTTCTTGATTTCTGGCCTGATTACCAGAATTATTCGAATTTTTATTACTCACCTATAACAAGGTAGGTTTCCGTTATCTGGCCCAGATGGCATACACAGGAGATTCCTCTACAACTCCCAGAGAGTATCATCTCGCTGCTTACCAACATAATTAATGCATGCTTCTTACTGAATTACTTTCCTACTCCATGGAAAGTATGCAGTAAAATCATGATTCCTAAACCAGGGAAATCCTAGGTAAGGTCTACAAGAGAATTATTAAGGAAAGACTCATAGATTTCCTGGAAGAAAACAACTTTATCCTAAAATTCCAATTCGGATTCAGAGCTGGACAATCCTCTCAAAATGCATTGACTTAAGCAGCCACCTTCATTTCACGCACAATAAAAGAAAAAGGCAAAATAGTCATTGGCATATTCCTAGACGTCCAAAAGGCAGTTGGTCAAGTCTGAAATGCAGGTTTGATAAAAAAACTCAGCCGTACTGGATTGCCAACCACATTTCTAAAAATAATACCTATTCCTATCTCTCCAATCGGACCATACGGGTTAAAATCACAGATAAATTTTCCACTCCATTCACTTCACACGCTGGAGTACACCAGTTCTTAATTTTAGCACCTGTACTATACACAGTTTACAACAGCGATCTCACAAACCATTCCCTTAAGGTATCCAGACAATCCTCGTTATGAAGAGAAGGGCATCCGGATAGAACTTTATGGAGAGGGACTCCTATTCAAAAGGTCGTTGTCAAATTTCGGTATATAATTTCAGAGGAATCTCAACTGAGACACTGAGTTAACCCTCACCCTGAACAGGCTAGACTTCTCGAAGCTTTATCACACACACTGACCATAAAACTTTCCTACACTTATAAAAGTCAGGTTTTGCCGGAAAAAGGAAGATTACTGTCATTTAAACGTCGGAAAAAGCAAGTTGTTTTTGTTCCATATCCTGCAGTGAAAGTTAGCAGAGTTCTTTTCAAATAATATTTGTGAAAAGTGTTTTGTGTCTGTGGAACGAGCCCCAAGGATTGGTAGCAGTGGACAACGAAATTACATGCTGTAATAAACAAACAAGTGTATAGTATATTTGGTACTAATCGACTAAGTAAACATTCTTTCGACTAGAAAGAAATTGGGTTTCTGTGAGATAGGAGTTTGGTCCAGGAGCTTTTGGAGAGAGTGTTGCGGCGATAGTGTGTGCGAGAGACGTTGACAAGTAGAGGAGAGAGCAGGCGTATGTAGAACAACTGAGAGTACGAGCAAAAGGTGGGAAGATCACAGTCGTAAGAAGAAAAGGAGCCAGTAGAGAATTATTGGAAATAAAAGGTTAGTTTGCCATATAATCAACAAAGACTTTCAACCACGATCATAACTATATCATAATTAATTTGGTTTTTTAATATTTTAGTCAGTGATTTCATTTTACAATAATTATAATCTTTTAATTCAGATATAAAAAAATTAAAAGAAGTAATATGACTTGAAAGAAAACTCTTTGCCTGGATTTAATATAAAAAAGAAAACACAGAGATCTTTTATTTGAACACAAGTCGTGTTTATTTGAATAAACAATTATTCATAATTTGTATAGGAATTTTAATGAATTTGTAATTTTAAGTATGATTAGCGCATATGATTTTGATTAATTGTAAAATTGACTTTAATATTTTTTTTATTCTGTTTTAATCAATTATTTAATAATTTAGTATCACAAAATTATTTGGTTTAATTTATTTTCCTATTGTACATCCTTGCCTCAAAGGCACTGCTTAAAGAATACTTTGAAGTCACTTATAATTAACGATAAAAGGAGCTCTGAGATCAAATTTTAATTACAATTAATTTATTTGTTTTTGCAAAATTAAGCCTAATGAGTATTAAATCAATTAAACATACAAGAGGTCCAAATTTGCAAATCATAATAGTATAAATGTTTTTTTTTTAATATCTTATTACTTATATCATTAAGCATTTTCGTTTTGATTTAGTACGTCAATACAAAATAAGAATTTGAAATAATTCCCTTCCGATCAAAACGTAAACAAAACGTTGAGGTATTTCAAAGTTTTTAACTTCCTAAAACTTCTTATTGACGAAAAAAGACTCCTAAATTGGCAAAGTTTCACGTTTTAATTATAAGTTGACATCGGATAGAAGAATATTGTTTTAAAAAGTTAATAATTTGGACGTTGGCGCTGTATAAGCGGACGCCAGCGTCGTTTCTCTCCCATCTAATAAATTAAGTTGGCGAATAAAAATTAATTTCTCAATTGTTTTACTTAATCTAATTCTGGAGGGAGTTGCGTTGCAAATCATTTGCATAAAGATTTTCTCATTTCGCTCGTGCTACTCTCTCACCGGGAGAAGAAAATTTTCAGATGGAAAATCAACAGTTTCAGCAACGAATACGGAAATAAAAATGATACAAAAAACAACGGGCGTTCGGATTTGTAATAATCAGCTTGTTTGTAATCTTAGTTTTTATACTACAAAAGAAATACTTAAAAAAGAATGAACTGAAATCAAAATTAAACCAGGATTTAAGAAAAGGAAAAAAAATATAGGTCGTGAAGATAAATAAGGACAAATATTAAAATAAATGAATCAACTCGCTGTTCCGCGTCAAAAGGGGGACAAAAAATTTGATTGAAAAACCAAAAATCATCTCGTGGCGTCATCGTGATTTACGCGCAATTCGTAAATACCGTGCAAAAGGATACAACATAGTGTATTTGGATGAATCATGGGTAAATACCGGGCACAGTGTGAAAAAAGAATGGGTTGAAAAAATAATTACATCTCATCGCGATGCTTTTGTTCGTGGTCTGACAACAGGATTAAAAGCTCCAACAGCTCGTGGTGCACGGTTCGTTTTATAGCCCGCAGGATCTAAGAGTGGATTTGTTGATGGAGCTGAGTTCACGTTTTTGGCAAAGAAAAATACTCAGGACTACCATGACGAAATGGATGGACCGACCTTCGAAGATTGGTTCGAAAATAACTTAATGCTAAATTTGCCAGAAAAAACTGTTGTGGTTATGGACAATGCCTCCTATCACAGCAGAAAGTCAGAACAAATTCCCAACAGTTCAACACTAAAAAAAGATATTCAAGAATGGCTTCTGTCAAAGGACCTATTTTTTTGAAGAAGACTACCTAAAATGCGAGTTACTTGATGTAGTCAAGAACTTCAAAGCAAAATATGACAGGTACATAATAGGAGATATTGCCAAAAAGCACAATGTGAAGATTCTGAGGCTCCCACCCTATCACTGTGAACTCAATCCCATCGAAATGGTTTGGAGTGAAGTGAAACGGTATATAGCTGGACGCAACGCGAATTTTAAAGAAGCTGAAATGCGAAATTTAATTACAGCAGCGTACTAGGTCATTATTCCAGAGAAATGGAAAAACTACGTAAACCACGTAATAGCAACAGAAAAAAAAATGTGAAATTGACAATTTGTTGGATGATATCGAACCAATTATGATAAATATAAATAACGGAGATCGTGATGACAGTGACGATAATAATAATGATGATGATAGTGAAGCAGAAACTAAATGTGACAACGATTTGTAACAGTCGTTACTTTTACTACTATTTATATTAAAGTAATTTCAGAGATGTAGTATGGGTTGCCTAACTTTAAGTGTTCATTTGCTCATTAAGTGTGTATTTTTAATAATTTAAGTTGTCACTGTGATCTAAATTTGGTACCATTGCGAACCAGAGAGATGACAGGAGATTAGGGGGGAGTGGAAACTGGCTCTTGGTTAACAAACTGTGAATTAAAATTCACTTTTGATCGAGAGTTTGAAGTGGTACAAAGGTGGTAGTTAGCGAAAGAAAATCCAATTAATGCATAGAATTTCCTTCACTTCAAGAAGTTAAATGTTTTAAGTATAACCGTAACCATTTATTTGACGGTGTTTTCGGAAACTCGGGAGGCTGAAGTGAAATTTCTAGCACGGAATTGAGTAGCTATCTGGTAACTATTTTTTTTATATTATAAAAACTAACTTTTTGTTCCCACATCCCACATCCTTAAGGTATTCAGAATGACCTTGGGTCACGAATTCAAGCATAGTATGGCCGCTTACAATCATTCTGGCATGAATCTGATTAAAATTCTGAATTTTCCGTAAATCTCTAACATCTATTACAATTTCCACAGATATTTTAATGAACATTAGAGTATTTTATCCATATCCTATTATTCAGATTCATTATTTCATATTTTAATATAGTATTTTGTTCAAGGCCATTATATTTTTACTCTATGTGAAGCAAGGTCACGCTACATCCGATTGGATGTGTTTTTTTTTTATCTACTATAATTATCTTTTTGCTCCGGTTTCTTATGCTGAAAGAAACTTTCCTCACTTCTTCTTTGATTTCTTTTTATCAATGTTGAGACTAGAAGTAACGGGGAATTGTTTTCAGCCACCTCCCATGGAATTATAAACTTCCCTCAGAACATCCGAGGGAGAGTACCACTTCAACTCTATAAGAATCAGGGTCATTGGGACAAGCCAGGGGTATTGTCTACTCCACCCTCATTTTTTCTCCAGCCTGCACCTAGAGGTAGGGCAGGACAGTAACCATCGGAACTGAGCCAATTAGCACCAGCTCCGTGCTAATTTCGGACCTCAAGGAGGACTTCGCTGGGACACCGAAGCCATTCGGGAGTATCCTTCCAGACAACTGTTTCACCTAGGAGGACAGTTGGTTTTTGCTTCAGAACTATATATATCTTGTTTCACCAGTTATAGGTTTTTTTATACCATATATATATATATATATATATATATATATATATATATATATATATATATATATATTAATTAATATAACTCCCCTTGGTGTAAGGTATCGGTAAGTTTGAGCTCAAATTCTACCCAGAGATTATCTTCCATTGTTTTTTTGTATTAACCATTTATTTCATTATTAACTTTAATTATTTCATCATTTGTTTACTTAACTAATTTTTTTATATTTCATCTTGCGTTATTAACTCTGGTTATTATCCCTTCAGGATAATAGACCGTTTCAATTGTTTAACTTGGCTTGTTCCCATTTATATATTACTTTGTTTATATTTGAATTTAGAGGTGTTTAACAATATTGTTGGTCATATTGTAGGTTAGTATAATATATTTACTTGGCTATACGTTCTTCCAACGTTAGCATTATTTTGTTTAGGGTTGTTTTTTTAACCTAGATGTAGGTTGTACACTCTATATCAGAGTTATTCTGTGTAGTTTTTAACTTTTTGTTATAGTTGTTTTCAACATTTCTGTTAAAATATTATATTGTGAAATTTTCATATACTTTTTGGTAACTTAGAGATTGTCAAAATATAAGAAGTTATATTTAATAAACTTGAATTTGTTTTGCATATAATTTTTTATTAATATTTCCTTACCTTTTTACATTTACAGCATTTTTGTTTAATTCATCAACTTTAATTAATATTAGCAGTATACGATACCTGGAAGAGTGACCGTTACTCTTTTTAGAGTAGTATCCCTCTTCTGGCGGCCTCAATTTGTTTTCTTTGTTAATTTTCATTATATCTATTCATTTTTCATATCTTCTTTTCTATCCATCATACATATTTTTCTGATTTACTGTCTTAAAAGGCATGCAAATTGGCCGTATCCATCCTTGAGTTTCTAGTGGTCATTCTCTTGCCTACATTGCTAGCCTAGCCACATTCCGTTCAATATTTTTTTCATACTTCTTTACTTAATTGTTGTCTATTTTACTTCTATCAATTTTATCCCATATATATAGACCACTCTTCTTATACATCTCTCCTCCTACACACCCCAGTTTTTTGCTACAGATTGACAGAAAAAGGAACTAAATATAATGGTGTACAATTACGATTACTTACACACGAAATTAAATACAATGACTTCTTTTATTTTCAACTTATTTATTAGTTTTATTTTCGGATATTTCTACGTTTTGTTACTGCCAACATATACAGTGCGGTTTTTAAAAGTCCTTCCCCCCTTAATTTTGAACGGAACAATACATAAATAAAATGTTTCTTTATATTTTAGTTTTATTTTATTCGATTTTATTTAAGTCTATAAACAAATAGTGGAATTTTCTATCTATAGATTTCCTTTATTTAATATGAGTGACAATAAATAAAATACCTTAAGTATTTATTATTATTTTGGTGCTGTATCACAGTATATTTACATTCAAAGATATCTTTTATCTCATTTGTAATAAAACTTTCGACAACAAAGAGGTAAAAATGTAGTTTCAACAAGAGTAATATTCGCATATGTTATGCGGTCCTGAGCAATTTCCCTAAATCGCGACAACAGAAAGTTTTGAAAGCAAAAGAAAAGCAAAAGGAAAACTCATAATAATCCACGCCACTGATCACATTGTCCGCTCCGCACAAAAGAATAGATTTTCCGGTGTGCGACTACGTCCTCTCTGCAAGACTTGGCAACTCGTAGAAGAACATAAATAAAATCTGTCATCTGTTGCGAAACACAACTGAATCCCAACAATGGCAACTAAATAGAAAAGTTTTCAACTTTACTTGCGAAACACCTGTTGTATAAGAGGGTTGTCGGAAAAATTAGGGACGTTTCCGGAACGATTTATGGTAATCCGGCCGGTACTTATCTAACCAGGGGTAATTAAATTTCTTCAAAAGTGGGATTCCAAAAGTGGAATAACCATTTACTTGTAGGGAGCAGATTTTAATAAGGGGATGAATGGAATTGGTTTAGTGGGGCTATTAAAGAAACTTTTATTGCAGCAAATAGTCGCCAGAGTCTTTATTAATTATTATTATGGGAAAAACTTTCTTTACTTTTATCTATAAGCGATTTTATTATTTAGTAGATACTTAAGAAGATATATTATACTAAACAATATAATTCCAAAGAGATTTATGCTTAAAAGATGTAGTGGCTCACATAATTTTTCTTTAATAATAATTAAAAGTTCAAAAATACAACATTTTGTTTTTATAAAATTAGTGCTTCTTCTCGCTGATATGATTGGTATATTATAAATATTATTGATGAACAAAAACAACCCTACGATCGAGTAGTAAAAAATTTATTGAATAATAAGCCTGAGAATCTTAACAAAAGATGTGCTTATATTTGTTTGACAAGAAGTGACATAACCTAAAAATCAAAATTCTTCTCCTTTCAAATATTTAATATTACATTAGTTCAGGAACTTACTCTTCTTCTTCTTCAGGTATCATCTCCGCTACGGAGGTTGGAAATCATCATAGCTATTTTAATTTTTGAGGCAGTAGCTCTAAAAAGTTGTTTTGAGCTGCATCCAAACCATTCTCTCAGGTTCTTGAGCCATGAAATTCGTCTTCTTCCGATGCTCCTTCTGCCATCTATCTTTCCTTGCATTATGAGTCGCAGGATGCCATACTTCTTGCCCCACATCACATGTCCGAGATACTGTAGCTTTTTTTCTTTAATTGTTAGTTCAACTTCCTTCTCTTTACCTATTCTTCTCAGTACTTCATTGTTCGTAACTCTATCTACCCAGGAAACCCTCATAATTCTTCTATAGGTCCACATTTCAAAGGCGTTAAGTCGTCTCATTGTGTCTAGATTTAACGTCCATGATTCCACTCCATAGTATAGTACACTGTATACGTAACATTTTGTTAGGCGTACTTTAAGAGCTAATGTTAAATCTTTGCCACCTAGGATCTTTTTCATTTTCATAAAATTAGAACGTGCTTTTTCGATTCTGAACTCTGAGATAGCGCGT
>NW_027313859.1:0-19209 GCF_040954645.1 Diabrotica undecimpunctata
CGCGCTATCTCAGAGTGAGATTTCCTTGTTCCTTACGAAAAGGAGAAAGTTGCGCCCTCCTGTTTGGGAAAATGATTTAATATTTATTTTCTGTCGCTTTTGGCAAATTATTTATGTGTTTTCGTTGTTTATCCCATATTTCTTGGTTTAGATCTACTGGCTATCATCTCCCAAATTTTTCTTCTTTTTTATTTTTCTTCTGTTTCTGAGCTAGTGAGAATGATCCAAAGAACCATGCCCTCTCTCCATGCCATGATCTCAAAGAACATCTCCACTGATTTTGAGCAACGCGACCTCCTTCACTTTGTGTATCTCGTTAGTGTACCTTGTGTACAAACTATCCAACGTTTGTTGTGTACAACCTATCCTGTTGTACAACTATGCTCCACACTAGGCATGCATATATTCATACCGAGTAGTACAGGGCTTGTGCTATTGTTTTAAGAAATGTAGGCTTTATGCCCAATCGACTTGTTGCTAGTTTTCTATGTGATTGTTCCTAGACGCTACTTTTTGCAATAATGTTTTGATGTTTATATGTTAGTGTTCTCTATAGTACTACTCCAAGACATTTTGTAGTGGGTCTGTGTCATTTCTCTACACGGTACTTTCAGCTAGCGAATTGAGTCCCTGTTTCTAAAGTAAAATTTGGACGTGGTGGACAGTGCCGTTTCTAGACTTTCCAAATGGTCTGTATATAGGAAGTGGATCATTTGTGCAAGTACACTCTCTTGGAACAAGGTATTTTGGTTTCTCACCTGCAATAACAAACCTGTTTTAACAAACCTCCTGTTCTGCAGTACAAATATAATTTTTCTTCTTATGGTGCCCTATCCAATTAGTGGATGTTGGTGACAATTCTGGCACAGGTACTCCTCTCGGTCTTGTGTGGCTCTAAAGAGTGCATGGGCATCAAGGTTTGTCCAATCCCTTATGTTTTTAAGCCATGAGTATTTCTTTTTTCCGATGTCCCGTTTTCTTTCTATCTTTCCTTCCATAATAAGCTTTAAGAACTGGTAATTAGAATTTCGAAAACATATTACCCCAGATAAGCAGTTTTTCCTCTTTTTATTATTAGCAGAAATTCTCCCAGTTTTCTGAGCAGAGAACTGGCAGTTCTCTGCTCATTCGATTGAATACTTCGACATTTGTTGTGTGATCTGTCCAGAGAATTTTAAGTAGCCTCTTTCACAAATATGATTCTTCTTCTTCAAGTGCCATCTTCGTTCCGAAGGTTGGCGATCATCAGGGCTATACGTATTTTCGAAACTGCTGACGTTAGATTCTTTAGCCAGGAGTTTCGTCTTCTTCCTATGGACCTTTTTCCTGCTATTTTCCCTTGCATAATTATTCGAAGCAGTTCATATCTTTCGCCTCTTGTAATGTGTCCCAAGTATTGCAGTTTTCGTTTTTTGATCGTAAATATGACTTCCTTTTCTTTATTCATTCTTCTCAAGACCTCGACATTTGTGACTCTCTCGGTCCATGATATTCTCAGGATTCTGCGATACATCCACAGTTCAAATGCCTCTAATTTTTTGGTATCAATCTTTTTCAACGTCCATGACTCCATTCCGTAGAACAGCACAGAAAGTACTAACATCTCATCAGGCGAAGTTTCATTTCAAGGCTCAAATCACTTCCGCAGAACACTCTCTTCATTTTTAGTGAATATGGATCTGGCTTTTTTCTATTCTTATTTTGATTTCTGCTGAGCTATCGTTGTCTTCATTTATAAAAGTGCCTAAATATTTGTATTTGCTAACTCGATCGATAATTTCATTGTGTAAATATAAATTTTGAACATTTTGTGTTGATTTCGATATTACCATAAATTTAGTTTTCTTTATGTTCAAAGATAGTCCATATTCTTCGCTGCAGTCTGCTATCTTATTCACCAATGTCTGTAGCTCTTCAAGTATTTCTGCGATCAGAACGGTGTCGTCGGCAAATCTCAGATTGTTTAATCTAACACCATTTATTTTAATACCTACGGATTGCTCAGAGAGTGTTCTATTCATTACGTCTTCGGAATAGAGATTAAACAGGGTTGGTGACAGTATACACCCTTGTCTCACACCTCGCTTTATTTCAATTTCTTCAGTGGTATTATTCTCTACTCTCACTACTGCTTTCTGATTGTAGTACATATTTGCTATTAGTCGGATGTCTCGTTTATCTAAATTCTTTTCTGTCAGGAGTCTGATTAGGTGATCATGCCGCACTTTATCAAAGGCCTTGTTGTAATCTATGAAACACATGAATACATCTTGATTTATGTCAAGACATCTTTGAGACATAACGTTCAGTGCAAACAACGCCTCTCTTGTTCCAAGTCCATTTCGGAATCCAAACTGGGTATTATTGATGTCCATTTCCAGTTTTCTGTGTACTCTAGAGTGTATAATTTTCAGAAATATTTTCAGTACATGGCTCATCAGACTGATTGTACGGTAATCACTGCATTGTTTGGCATTTATCTTTTTTGGTATAGTAACAAAGGTGGATAAAAGCCATTCTTGTGGTATTTTTCCTGATGTATAAATGCTATTGAAAAGTTTAACTAAAATGTGAATCGAGTCTTTTTCTATTAGTTTAAGGATTTCCGTTGGTATTTCATCTGGACCTGGGGCTTTACCATTTTTCATTCTTTTTAGTGCGTACATTACTTCTTCTTTCGTTATTTCTGGACGTTCGTCTCCTTGTATGTTACTTAGCTCAGATTGTTGTCTATCATCTGCAAAGAGTTCTTCAATATAGTTTTTTCCATGTCTTCAACTGTTCTTCTAGTTCTGTTATTATGTTTCCGTTGACATTATACAGGGTATTTGGCTGCTTACGTTTTTGTGTACCTGCAAGTTCTTTCACTTTTTTATGTACATTAAAAATATCTATATATATAGATATATAATAGAGGGTTCACTTTGACGAATTACATAGTCGGGATCTTCATCCGAATCATCTATGACATCTCTCATGTCCTCGTCACTCATTTGCTCTGATAAATATAAATCTTGATCGTCGGCAAGTAGTAATCTTTGTATATTCTTTTCAAAATCTGGGTCAGCCCAGATTTACTTTTTTATTACGGCCAGTTCCGCTAGGTTAGGTTCCTGCTCTATCCATTATTACTACAAAAATTAAAATTTTTTAGAGTAAATATGTTTATTATACAAAAAAATATGAAATACCTTATTGTTTATCAGTACACAATCTGTAACAAGTGGCCTCCTAGACATATCATAAAAACACTGCAATTCGAAACACCTGGCTTACTAGACCTACATGTTTTGAAAACTACTGTTACTACGACGCAAAACAGAAACACTAAAGCGATCGCTACGATACTGCAGAACTATGTATGCTTGTTCGACACTATTAAGAAGGTATTTAAAAGGACAGTGCATGCGGCCTACACTGTTGCCGCCATTAGCAGACTATTCTTTTGCTGTTTTCCGTTAGACCAATGTTTCGGGTTAAGGGTTAAATAAAAATTATACTTAGTACAGAAAGGAGCAATAATATTGTATCTAGTTGGTCCCGCCTTGTTGGAACCATTGTCCACTTTTCTTGGGTTCTAAATAAAATAGAGTGATCTGAGGTACTACAACCAAATTTTCTAACTTTTAAATTTTTACAATCGTTACGAATTGAATTTTTTATTGACAAATATTCTTTTAATTTTTTACTTCTAATTTAATATCTGTATTTTGTTTGGTATTTTTCATGCAGTTTTTTAGTTTAAATTTGTTTAGAATAATATATAATATGATGACTAGAAACGAATTTATTAAGAGTACAGAATCGATATGAAGAACCGCTTATTCGTGACGCTATTCGCCACGCCTTCACGTGGCGCTAATTCCGTTACGCTCGCCTCAGCATTTTACTATGGAGAAAAAAGTAATACAAGGCCTGAAAAACACTCAATAGTTTTCAAAAATCTATAGAATAAAACTACACACGACCCCAATCCCCACGCCCTGGGGAAAGGGAGCAACTTAACCTCTCGACTGTCTCACTTTTTTTTGCTCACTTGGTATAACAAAATACCCATTGTGAATGTGTGAATGTTTATACGTTTTGTGAAATTCCGGTTAACTAAATGCTTGATGTTTAGGGATGATAAGTTCTTGTACTTTAGATTTTATACATGAATATTTGTTTATGCGTTATGCTCTGCCTTTTTGATATTTTAATAAAGTACAGACAATAGTTTTTCGTTTGAAAGAAGTGTTTTCATATGGCTTTATTAATAATGCAGAATTTGTAACATATTTTCGTTTTGAAATAAGTATGTAATATTAAACTTTACAGAAATATTTTCAACGGAGTCATATAACAGAATACGTTTATTTTCAAATTCAAAAGCTATTTTACGTTTTTGTGTGTCTACCTTCTTTCTTTGCTTTTATATCCTTATTCAAATACCTTCACATCCATTATGGCAATAGTAAGAAGAAAGTAAAAATCCAGGATCGAAAGAAAATTCGAAAGAAATGTAACTTTCATTATTACCGGGCAGACTTGTACGAGAAAATCGCACAAGTTGAAGCGAGTCTAGCGTTTTCCCTCGGGCGAACAACTCAAGATTGAATATGAAAATTTAATCAGGTAATTTCATAGGGGATGATGCTCTCGGGCGTTACGAAATTGTATTTGTAGCTGCTCCTTTACTTACTCTTCTGCTTTAAACTCCACCTTTACAACACGACCTTAGTCGGTTTAAAATGTAATTATCGATAAAACTAGCTTATCACCCAATTTATTTTCCGCTCCAATCGAGAGCCAATTATGACGGAGGAGTTTCCGTTTCTTAACTTTTATGAGGTAGATGGATTAGCAAGTTAAGAAGACGTAAATTTAAAAAAGAAGTAGAAAGTTTGTTCGTTATGCAAGGCTCCTGAATACTGGATTGACGTAACAAAGGGATTCTAAGATATCAGGGATAAATCACCTACATACTATTTTAAGTGGAAATTAAAACGTCAAATAGACTTATTTTAAGGTAAAATTGTGGCTTTTAAGATGCCACAGAATAATAGCTTTAAAGTAATATAACCTCTTTTATTAATTAAATTACAAGAAAATACTTACTTTTACGTTTTTGACTGGTGATTGACGTTTTAGATTAAATTAAGATTGATTAAATTCAGAGCAAATTTTTTTAATTTGCCGACTAAAATTTAGAACCTACGTTTTGAGTTAGCCGCAAAATGAAACGCGCTATCTCAAGTTCCGTATTTGGCGCTAAAAACTCTCTTCCAAAACTTTCTATAGGAGTTACCTTGCTAGGGGGTATATACTCTGATGATACACAGTTGATGTACCTATCAAAAGAAGGTACCGAGCTGGAGAAACTTTAAAGCTTCCGATTGGCTTTAGAATTAACCGTAATTGACTCCTTAAACGGTCTCCTAAACAAGCTGCGTCTGCTGTTTGTTTTGTCAATTTTATAGGATTTTATAAAATCAGTAACTGTATGTCAACTTAAAGTAAATTTCAATATGATTATATATTAATAAGGTTCCATAATTTTCAAAAATCAAATAGAAAATATTAAGACAAAAATCAAATCACCGACCACCAGAAATCGCAAATACCCTGTATATTATACTGTTTAGCATTAGTTTTAAAAAGTGTTTTTTTTTTTCTTTTCGGAAAGTGAATTTTATACATTCAAAGACATTCCCAGAAAATAAGAAGACAATATATTGGTTTTTCTAACGGTTTAGTTTTAAATAGTAATTTTTGTAAACAGTTCTACCTTAAACTATCTATTGTATGGATTACCAAGAATGATACGATAGGGTAAATTTGTAAATAGTTTGTAAGAGGTAATTATCCTTTTTTCTCAAGAAATTAAAAATTTTTATTAGATGACCGACGGATTATTGGATACGAGAAAGTAAGCTTTTTTTCTTTGAAGAAAGTAAAATTTGTTTGGATGGAGATACGTTTCTGATTGGTTCAAGGAAAAGGAAGGGGGAGATTTAGGATTTTGGATAGAGTTTTGCAAGAGAGAGGAAGATTGTGAATTGAATATCGGGAGAGTATACTATAGTTTTTTTTATTTTTGTGAAGACGACGTTTGATAATTAGCCTGGTTTTTTAAAAAAAAGTCTAAATTGTGAAAAGTTGTATTTGTGTTTGGTGGAAAGAGTTCCAAATGTGGTAGCAGACAGAAGAAATAACTGACATGCTGTAAGTAATAAACAGATGTATTGTTTTATACTAGACAAAGTCGATTAGTTGAGATATCCTTGTGTCTGGAGAGGAAAAGTTTATTCATGTAGTAAAGATTTGGAGCAGAGGAGTTTAGCAGGAGTATTCTGGAGAAACTGAAAGGTACGAGCAAGGTGGACAAGGCACAATCAAAGGAGAGAGAGGTGAAGTCATCAATTTTGGGAACAAAAGGTTAGTTTCGTCATTTTTAGAAACAGAGGCTTTCAATCACGACCACCTATTTAAATTAGAGTTATTCGTTTTTGTTGGTTTTATTGATAATTATAATACATGATAATCTATCGGTCACTAAAATTAAGAAATTTTAGATTTGCATATAAGCTTAATTAATTTGTATTGATAATTGTGGATGTATGATTTGATGGATGTTTGAGATTTTTATTCTAATCATTGTATATGGTATATTTATGTTTATTCAAAATTTTTACTTTTAATATTTGATTGGTGTTTTTTTTAATATAACATTTGCTTTGTAAGTCATAATTGTGGTGTAATTTTATTTTTCTATTGTCTATCCTTTTTCTCTCAAAGGCAACTAGCAAAAAATACTTTGAAGCCACGTTTTGTTTTTAATAAGTAAAAGAGCCCTGAGATATCATATTAATTTGTTAAAAAAATAAATATTATAAACATACAGTTTGAGCAAATCACAACAAATATATATATATATATATATATATATATATATATGTATATATATATATATATATATATATATATATATATATATATATATATATTGAATTAGAAAACAATTTGCTAATAAATTATTAATAGTCTTCGAATACTGTAAACTTAATATTTTCGACATCTTTTTTACATTTCAGATTCCACTAAAGGTTAACATTACGTTTGATTACCAATTTTGATTTCTCAAACAATCGATAACGGATATTAATGAAACGTGAATGGCAAGGGCTATTAAACCTAATGGCATTTATACTTTGACCTAGAATATGGCATTAACTATTACAATCAAAACGTACTAATGTACAAACAGAGATATAAGTATACTTTGAACATCAAATGAAAAATATATTTTTTGAAATGTGTTCCATAAAGCATACACTTTCCAAAGAAACATTCCATTTACCACATCTGGAGCGTCATTGGGGGCACAAAGAACGGCGGTGAGTGATTAAAGACGGACAAGGGACGGCTGCGTGGCGGCGAAGGGGGTTTGATTGGTTTTATTACAGGGAGCGTCTATCAATCAAAGTACTTTTACGTCCCCCCTCCCATACCGAGCTCCCCTCTATACATTACAACCGACACAACACAAACAGAAGCTAACGCGGAGGTCGATGTCGATACTTGATGGCAAACCTCGTCTATTATAAATTAATTCTGTTTACCCAACGTGTAAGGTACACACATACATCCATTACATGTGTTGTTGTTAAATATTAAAGCTGTGAGTTCATAAATTGTTCGTGTTTGACATTTCTACCTTGTTTATAAAGATATTTTATGCACAATACTGCTACAAAATAAGATATTTTTGTTTATGTTAAAAACTCTAACATTAATGATGGAATTAATAATTTAATCCATATTTGTCAAACACTATCAGTATTCTGATATTTATTCTAAAATGTATCTAAAATTATTTAGATATTTCATATAGTATATAAGGTTATTTTGATACTTTGGCCTCTGTGTGTACTAAAAGTGATACACAGTAAGACTTACCCACGAGCTGTGCCTTATTTAAAGTGTCACAATATGATTACACTTTATTTGGGCAGATACTTGATACATTTCACACAAACTTAGGTATAATGTTTTTTGCCAAATTATTTATTTCTGCAAAAAAAAAAGTTCGAAAGCTTGTGTCAACAAAATCTATCGATGATGACCCCCCAAGTAGCATCAGGAAACCTTCGAATACACCTGAACCTACTAATCTATCCTGAATTAGACTAAACAACATATTACTACCAGTAAAAACAGAAGTCAAATACCTGGGAATGACACTTGATCAAAAGCTCACTTGGACAGCACACATCTTTCAATTTTAATTTTAGTTTTAAATTATAATCTTACATTACCTCTCCGTTCATCGGGTGACCATTCTGAAACACTTTCGGTCGGGTGTGGTCTGTGAGGACCAAAATGAAATACCGCCTCCCGAGCAACAGCATACATTTTACTGCTAATTTCGCATCAACGTGTTTTAAACAAATCATTTACTATATAATGTTTATTACAGAAACAATTCAAAAAAATTTTTAAGTTGTATTAGGTAAATTTTAAAAGTGTTTACAATTTCAACGGATATTTTTTCAAATTTGTGAACAGCGAATAAATAATGAAAAAAACAAAAAAAAAACATTTAAAACTTTAATTAGAAACAAACAAAGTACTACAAAAGCATATATAAACTAAAAAATTACATTTTGGACACAAACTACAGTGGTCAAACTTTGGTGGTCAAATTTTCTAAGCAATCTTTGCAGCATGCCATTATGTGGTCCATACATAGCCAGGATTTGCAAATTTTGCAAAAAAAGCGAGTTTTGCGTCTTTTGCAATATTTACAATTTCCTCTTTTACCTGGCTGGGGCTCTGGTACAACGTCGACCTCAATGCCTGAGAGTCTCAAGGCCGAAGCACGCACGGCTTTTGTCAAATGCGTGTCAACTGCTCTCCGTCGTATCCACTCCTGTACCAATTCCATACCTAGGTTTTTTTTGGAATAATCTTTGCGTTTTGGAAAATTCTCCATCTGAGTTGTTGCCTTTGTAAATTACAAATGCATTAATTGCTGCGAGATTAAGGAGATTATAATCTACTACCATTGGCCAACGTTTCGTATTTCTGGAAACATTATATGATGTGATCATTCTGTCTACAACATCTACTTCACTCTTTGTGGAATTATAAACAGTGATTATTTCCGATTTTTTCTGATCACCAGTAACTTCATCAATCCGATCATCTCTGTGCACAGCGAAAACAGCAATCACATTTTTTCCTTTCTTCGGTATATATGATACGGCAGTCATATCGTTGCTAAATGCAAAAACTGAAGAATATACCTGCCTATTTTTAATTTGCGTTATTTCTGGCCAAATGAAACAAGATTGCAAGAAAAATACAACTAAGAAGCAGTGCAAATATTGTTACACATTTGATCGGGTGGGGTCTGTCAGGACAAACGGCCATGCAGCAGCCATTTAGAAATTTGAAAAACAGTTTTGTATACAAAAAAACGAATGGTATTTAGTTTCTAGGAAGGTAATGAAAAGGTAGAAATTTAAAAAAATAAAATGAGATAATTATCCAAAATTTTTATTTTGTCGTAGACTCACAGACCTCACCCGATGAACGGAGGGTTAATATAATTTGTTAGTGTTAGTATTGGGAGTGTTATCAGTGGATAATTTCTACTCTAATGTATTTGCAATACTCACATTTACTAATAGCTTGTAATAGTAGATTGTAAATTTGCAAATTTAATAAAAAAAGCTTGTGTCAAAATATAGTACACACGGTTTTTATTAGAAGTCATTAAACAAAATGGTTTCCATTTTATTTTACAACTAATCCTAGAATAATAACCATGATTTACACTCCACGAGACATTAACCATCCGTAATATTTATGATTTTATTTCCAAAAAAGTAAAAATTTTGATAAAATTTTAATTAACTTTCTAAATGAACAAAGGAACATTTATATGCATAAAATATACAAAAAAAAATAAAAATTTATTTATGTACGTCACAGGTAACGCAACAACGAGCACGATGTTCTGCGCAAAATGCTCGTTTGCGGTGATTGCAATAAAGTTATGTATTTCTTCTTTTTTTTTGGAGGGACAGATGTAGCATGTAGTACGTTTGATAGAAAGTTGATTAAGGTCAACAACTTCTAATGAAATTTAAATTAAATCGCTAATCAGAAGCTTCACCCAGAGTTGCAAACTCGGCATCGCAAATCGCTTTTCAAGCCATAATCTTGTGAGTTGCTGATGTAGATTTAACATAAAAGTCTTTCACGTCATTGGTTTCTGATCATTTCTTGATAAATTATGATTATATATAATCCAAGAGTTTATACACGTTATGCTGATCATACCATAGAATATGCAAAGCGGCCATCTTAGAGTTTTCGGGAGCAGCTTCGGTGGCCACACATTTGATCGAAAGTGTCCACACCACCGTTTGGTTTGTTATATCTCAATATTCAAAACCTGAACCAATTTAATAGCAAAAGTTCTAGCTTAATGTCCTCAGAAAAAAGTTCAATCTTTTTCGAAAAACTTCTTAAATCCGACAGAAGTTCACAAACAAGTTTTTCCTTGCATTGTAGTTTTTAATTTTAAGAAGTTTAGATGTCTGAAGATGTCCGCCAAAGATGCGATAGTTGCAACGTTTCTGTGTTCAAAAGGAAGCCCAAATGGTCATTTGCAGCTTCATTATCAATAGTGGACAGAAATTCTTTTATATTGTCTAGTATTGCAAATAATCTTTCAAGCACTAAACTTTTACTCAGCCATCTCACGTTGTTATAAAGAAGCAAATCGTCAAACTGAGCATTAACGTCTTCTAAGAATGATTTGAATTCACGATGCCTCAGAGATTATTTTGCACGTATAAAGTTCACTATCTTCATGACGGTTTGCATTTTACTGTGAAGATTTGGATTTAAACTGCAACACAACACACTTTGATGAATAATACAGTGATACGATATTAGATTTAAATTGCACATAGGATCCCTACTTAGTCGCTGAACCAAGCTTTTTCTACACCCAACCATCGCTGCAGCGCCGTCCGTTGTGATCGAAATAACTTTTTTTAAATCAAAACTAATCTTTCCAAAATAGTCCAACACAGCCTTGAGTAAATCCTCTCCTGTAGTAGTTCGTGACATTGGCAAAATACTCAAAAGTTCTTCAACAAACTCTTCACTGGTTCTGTCCAGGTAGCGCACGAAAATTACAAGCTGTGCTGTATCTGTAATGTCGCATGACTCATCCAATGCCAAAGCAAAATATTCAGTGACAGCCAAGATTTGTTTTAAAGTTTTGTATGTTTTATCTGCCAATATCTGTATCTGTATCTCATGGTTTATTTTTTAAATAATTAAATAATTATATACTAATAACAGTAAACCATGAGATATTAGATATCAACTTTTATTTGTCAGTTCATTAATGTCTGTGTCCCGTTTTACGTTTTGGTAAGTCATTTATGTACATATTTTACAATAACTGTTTGTTCCTATACATGTACATTTTAGAATCTTGACAAAGGCAAGGGTTTCCTGCCGAAACGTTGATTGCTATGGAAAATAAAATCTAGTTCCACACAGTAATATATATTTTATTGAACCCAAACCCAAGAAATACTAATTTTATATTAAATATAGTACGGTTCAAGAAACTCAAAACTAATATATATATATATATATATATATATATATATATATATACATATATACATTTATATATATATATATATATATACATTTATATATATATATATATATATATATATATATATATATATAATATAAGATGGTTATGTTTAATGGAAGGCAGGGTCCACGGGGAAAGAAGTCGAGAAAAATCACCAACCAGGCAACACATACAAATCTTATTAAGAATCCAACACACAAGACTCTATCAGAATCAATATAAATAAGATACAAAATATATGGAAGATTTAGAATATCAGACGATTTCAAGGATTGGCTTAAAAGAACATTAAAAGATACTATATAAAACCGAAATAAATCATTTTTTTAATATAATAGCTGTATTTAGAGATCAACAAAAAAATTCTCCATGTACGGTATTGAAATAATATAAAGCATCTACTGTTTTAAGTGCTAGTAAACAAACTTGTGAATGTCAATATGCTGTCCAATAGAGAATAAAGTCATTAGGGGTCTTTTTATACATTAGGCAGAAACATATTCAATTGTATTAAAATTTAATCCAAAACAAATATTTTTTTCGAAAGAATTTATGCTTTCAGCCAACTCTGCTTGAAAAACAATTGCTTTTATTAAACTCCGTTCTGTATTTGGCCAATACCTTACAGTCTATTATAAATTAACTTGTTTGCTTACCAAATACCTCACATTTACCTTGCAAGTTTGTTAAACGAAGGTAAAACATTTCGCTTAATTGCTCACTGGGAAGTATTTTTGAGCGTTGATTAATTATGCCTGGGGCGGTAATGTGTGGCCGAATAGAATTATGAGTGGCCATTAGAAATGACGAGTGGCCACGGTTCGAAGTCAGAATGAATTATGAAGTTTCGGAGTTTTAGAGGTAACGGCAACAGCACTAATGACCACAGGGCGAAGCATTGTTTTCACTTTACGCATCAACGGTTTCGTTCATATAAAGCTACGTCATTGAGTTAAATATTTTGAAGGTAGCGCAATAAAAATTAAGTTATTCTTTTTACCTTCTTTTTAGTTATTATGTATTTCCAATAAAATATAAAAGGTCAGCATTTTTGTTTTCTATTTCGAAATTAAAAATCTCGAAAGACTTCTTTGTAAAATAAATGATAACAATAATCAGTTATTTTTTTTCTAAAACTTCCATCATTTTTCTTGAAATCTATTCTTTTCATTTATTATTATTTTCCCTTAAAAACGTTACCGTCAATCGTTTACCACCAAATTCTTCTTTTGGAAGAAGAAGTATCTTTTCGAATATAACAATATTTCTACGCCGTGAAAATTGTTATAAGTAGACGATTTTAATAGAGTGGTTTGAATCGAAGTCAATAGAGCGATATAACAGTTATTTCAGAATCTTTATTTCGTCAGCCGTTGTAGCTGATTCCGATTCAAATCAAAAGTCCAACTAATGTCTCCAAAGTTTTCCCACTTTTAGTGGTTCAAGCAAAAAGGTGCCACCTGCTTTGGTGGTGAAAAACTAAACAATTAAATAAATTGATCTCTGTCCTCTCACCTGTCAAAAATTTGCAAATATTTGTCGCTTTTAGAAAAGCTTTCTATTGCTCTGATAAAAGAAAAGCCTTATATTATGGCATTGGACCACAAATTTGGTTTGAATCGGAATCAGCTCGAACGGCTAAATAAGTACAGATAGTGAAATAACTATTATATTGTTCTATTCATTCCGATTCAAGCGTAAAAAGTTTGACTAATTTGTGCTCCAATGACATAATGGACTACCTAAACTCTGACGTCACAATGGGCTAGGATTTTAAAAACATTTCTAATTTGTGTGTATTTTTCCCATAAGAAGTTGAAAATATTGGTTTTTTCTTAATTGTTTGAAGAATTAATAAGTACTTTTGGTTATGAACATTCATTCTGTGCGATTGGTATTATTTCTTGTTCGTGAATTTATGAGGTAAGAATATCAAGGAATTAAGATATTTACTACAAATGTTCATATTTTAAGGTTATGTTATGATTTGATATAAACTTCTCGTAATTATTTTTTACTGTATTTCAAAATATATTTTTGTTTTTATTGGGGTTATTTTAAGATTAATCAATAAATAATTGAATTTAATTACGAAGTTAAAAAATATTTAATTTAATATTTTAAACTTTTATAAGTTCTAGTGATTTTATCCCCTAAAAGACTAAATATATTCGTTTTCTCGTAGTTTAAATAGTTAATAGGAGTTGTATTGTCATTATTGAAAACTTCGGTAATACTGGATATTTTCAACACATGTTTACTAGACATTATACGCCCAGATCTAGAAAATAAACTCAAAAACTATTAAAATATTCAAAAAACATTTTTTTAAATACTCGTTATGGTAATTTGATAAAAAGTTTTCCGCAGAATTTTATATTGCAACTTAAACTACGAGAAAACGAATGTCTTTAGTATTTAATAGGATAAAATCATTAGTAATTACTAGTTAAATGGGAATAAGCCACAATTAAAGGTTAACCTTCAGCCGGGCGCGCCGCAGTAATTTGCTGCGTAAACTCAATATTTCCAGGTAAAGTGTTAACGGGATACGCTATGTACGTGATATTTTTAAAATTCCCTTATCGGTTAATCCTTAGTCGGTACCCATCATCGTCTTGTGAAATCCAAATCCAATTAGTTAGTTATCGTACTTTATTGTGAATAGTACATCGAGGCAGACAATTGCTGCAAGGCGCCTGGTAGGGAAATTCGCGCAATTTTTTTTTTAAATAACTAATATATTATATATATTTTTCGAGAAATTGAAATTTTATTGGTAAGTAAAATTGTTAATATTATAATTATTTATAAGAATTAATAATATATATGAAACATGATTATTGTAGAATTCTATATTATAACATACTTTATAATTTTAGATTACGCCATGTCTCGTAAAAATCCAAAGGAAGTGTTAACTCAAGCACAATTAGAGAAAATTCTAAATAATATGACAGATATTGAAGATGAAACAGATGAAATATTGGAAAGTGATAGTGATTTGGATGAACAACAAATTGAGGAGAACCACGACGATACATGTTCAGAGCAAGATATGTCAGATGAGGAGGAAGTGTTTTACGAAAACGTTAAAGATATATTCATTGGCAAGGATAAAAAACTAAGTGGTATAAAACTTCTTTTGCCACATCTAAGACAAAGCAACAAAATATAATGAGAGTACCATCGGGATTAAAAGGAACTGCACGTCAAATAAAAACAGAAATTGATGCGTTTTTTACCATTATCAATATTGATATGGTTGATGAAATTCTAATTTTTAACAATTTATATATAAATGAACATAGAGATAAAACGCAATATTTGAGAGATAGAGATTGCAGGAATGTGGACAGGAGTGAGTTATTGATCTTTTTGCACTCCTCTATTTGATTGGCATAAAGCACGGCAATCACACAAATGTGATGGAACTTTGGGAAAAATATGGCACAGGGATTGATATTGTTCGAGCAGTAATGAGCTACAAACGTTTCCCTATTTATTGCACGTTCATTGAGATTTGATGATAAACATACAAGGAGTGATAGATGTAAAATAGACAAGCTGTCGGCCATTAGATCGTTTTTTGACAGATTTATAAAAAATTGTCAAAACTCATACCATTTGTCAGAGTATACAACAATTGATGAAATGCTCCATCCCTTTAGAGGTAGGTGTAGCTGGATACAATATATACCCAACAAACCTGCTAATTCGGCCTTTGACGTTGTAAAACATCTAATAGAGTCCGTAGAAATGACAGGAAGAAACATAACAACAGATAATTTTTATACTAGTATTCCGTTAGCTAGATATTTGGTACAGAAGAAAGTTACTCTGCTTGGGACGCTAAAGAAAAACAAAAGAGAAATTCCTCAAGAATTTCTTCCACATAAATCAAGGGCAGTTTAATCTAGCATATTTGGATTTCAAAAAGATTAAATGATTACCTCTTACGTGCCGCGTAAAAGTAAGTCAATCATATTATTATCGTCTATGCACAACGAAAGTACAGTTGACGTGGATACTAAGAAACCACAGTTGATTTTAGATTACAATAAAACAAAAGGAGAAGTTGATACTGTAGATAAATTATGTTCATCATACAGTTTTTCACGAATTACTAAAAGATGGCCGTGTGTTATATTCTATAATTTAATGAATATTGGAGGCATAAATGCTTTTGTTCTACATTCCGCTGCAAATGCTGGAAAATCACTCAAAGGGAGACATTTTCTCATAAACCTTGCAATGAACTTAATGAAAGAACACCTTTATACACGATCACAAATTAAAACACTTCCACGTGATATAACCGAATTCCTGTCCAGGATGTTGCCGAAGCAACCAGTACCCCATCAAGAAGACGAAAATCCTGCTAAACGTAATAGATGCTGCAATTGTTACAGTGAAAAAATCAAGTCGTATACCTCTATGAAATGTACACAATTTAGTGCATTCACTTGTAAAAGACATTCTAAATCTAATATTATATGTATTAATTGTAATGATCAAATAAATTAAAAGTTTTTTTCTGTACAATTTATTAAAATTAGTTAAATTAATAAAGCGTTCTTATTTTTTGACAAAATAAATAACGATACAGTTAATCAATAATTAAAAGTGTCGAAAACAATAAGAAACTACATGGCAGCAAATTGCTGCGGCGCGCATGATGATGTAATTATTTAGGGCGCGCCTGGCCGAAGGTTAAAGTAAGTTTATTGACGTTTCAATTTCTACTTCGGAAATCGTTGTCAAAATAAAAACATTAGTAAATTAAACAAATATTGTTTTTTGTTACTTGGTGAAAAATTCTTCTAATAATTTAATTTAATCTGACTCATTTATATTGACAATTCAGACATACATTATACATTTTAAAATAGACGATTTTAAAATGATATTGCCAATATTGCTGAGTTGCGTTCCTGGGACGACTTTATTGTTAGATAGTTCATTTGATTACATGAAATCAACTTTGACTTGAGAATATCCGTCAGAAAAAATCATAGCATGTATTTCGTCTTTAAACAGACAAACACATGTCATGATTTTAAAACAAATATTATTTCTAAACCAAATTTAAAACCCACAGTATGGTGGAGATATGTAGATGATGTATTTTCAATATGGACTTATGGGTCAGAGTTGTTGGACACATTCCTGAATGATATAAACGATATAAAAAACAATAACATTTACCATGGAAAAGAGATATACCTAATAACACACTACTTTTCCTGGATGTTTTAATCTCTAAGAACGATACTGGATAGGAGACTCAGGTGTATAGAAAACCAACACACCAACAGATAGTTAAATTTCAAATCAAGATTCAAATATAGTCCTAAAGAAACGGATAATAAAACGAGAAAAATCAAAGACGCTGCTCTAATTATGCTAAATGAGACCAATTGTGTCGCAAATTCCTCTGCAGAATGTAGTAGGATCTGGTTACCCATATTAAAAAAAAGTTATTAAAAGGAACATAGCAGTATTAGTAAGTTATTATCGAAAGTCGTAACGTGATCGAACAAGTAGAAAATATCAGTACTTGGGAATTTTGATCAATGAAACCCATGGTAATACTGCAGAAATAAACAGGCGAATAGAAATTGCCAGATCAGCATTTATACGAATGAAGCCACTCCTAACGTGCAAAAATCTAAATTTGGAGATCAGACTACGTACCATTCTCTGTTATATATTTTCAATATTATTATATGAAGCTGAGATTTGGACATTAAAAAATGCAATTTAAAAAAAATAGAGGCTTTCGAACTCTGGTTATATCGCAGAGTATTAAAAATATCATGGACTGATAGAATTTCAAATAAAGAAGTACTGGAGGGAGTTGGTAACGAAACAGAACTAATCACCACTATACAAACCAAAAAACTGGAATACCTAGGCCACGTGATGAGGGGACCAAAATATGAAATTTTGAGACTCATAATACAGGGAAAGATTCAAGGAGGAAGATCTGTTGGCCGAAGGTAGTACTCATGGTTGAAGAATCTACGTGATTGGTATCAATGCAGATCGATTAATTTGTTTAGAGCAGCAAGTTCAAAAATAAAAATAGCCATTAGGATTGCCAACATTCGATACGAATAGGCACTGTGAGAATATAAGGAAAGAAAGAAAAAGAAAGAAAGAATCCGTGAGACAAGAATAATAATGTATTAGTAAATATACATTATAGAAGTTGCCGTACACAGGTTAAATATTCATTTAAACTACTTAGTTATATTGGATATATAATTACCGTTACGTTTTTTGATAAATATAAATATAAAAAATACTTTCTCAATCTAAAAAAACTAGTATTCGATCATTGTCAAATTAGGTTTTATTATTTTTTGAAGTAAAAGACAGTATTCATCAAAGCTGCCTATCTTTTACTTTATTTATCTTTTTGTTTGTTGTCTCAGCTTCATTGTACTCTGAGGATCCAAATTAGTGTCGGTTTAATTTTCTCGGGATCTTTGGCAAAGCGGCGAGAGAGATACCGGCGTCTAAATGAAAATTGCATCATAACCGCATTTATCAGTGGAGTGCAGAAAGACAGTCATCAAATGGGGTCTCATGGGTTTAAAACAGTATAGGCTTTAAGTCATGATATTCTCAAGGAATTTGAATTATTCTCCTTAATTTTCCGTATAATCCGGCTTCTGATAAAAAATATCCATTGGAAAAATTAAATTTGTAGTTTTGATCAGCTACTTTACTGGTTAAGCATAAGAATTTTAAACCTTCTGAAATGTAAGTAGTTTTTGTCTTTGACTGATAGATTTTAATCTATTTTTGGATTTTATTTTGTAGATAGGTAACTTGAAATCGTACAACAGTCTTCGTAAAAAATCAAAATTACCACATTTATTACCTATATACTACGTTTATACGTATAATAGAATTCCCGTGACCAAGATCAAAAACTTTCCGTTACTGTGCAAGCGAGGAAATCGATACACTAACACACCAAATAAAATTTGCAGTTATTATTACTCAGACCAGAAATACTCGCATATCTATAATATTTCTGAAATAAATAATTCTCGTGTTACGATATTCGTTTACGCTAATCTCC
Organism: Diabrotica undecimpunctata; assembly: GCF_040954645.1. Taxonomy (NCBI): domain Eukaryota; kingdom Metazoa; phylum Arthropoda; class Insecta; order Coleoptera; family Chrysomelidae; genus Diabrotica; species Diabrotica undecimpunctata. Next base: position 18,771 of record NW_027313859.1, read on the forward strand.
GAAACTACTGAATTTATTCTCAAGAAATTTTGTAAAAGTGTATTGTTTGCTCTAACTTAACACTAGAATCCTTGATACTTCTGCCAGTCCTCAACCTGAGACGGGTCATTTTTGACCCGAATGGTCTATGTCGAAAATGTAAAAGGAAACTGTAGATAAACTATCATATATTTATTTTATAATAAATAGTTGTAGAAAACAAAATACAAAATTAAAAAATAAAAATAAAAATTTTAATGTTTGCCTTTGGTTATTTGTCAAAAAAAATTGACGTTCGTTAATTTTCTAGTTGTTTTTTAGTTTGCAAAAGCGTTTATAGCTCAATATTTAGTCTCTGCTTCTGCTTAGTTTAGTCAATTCAAGTTTATTCAAGTTATTTTTATTTAGTTTTTTCTAGTTAATATTTAGTTTAATTATTATTTACTCTGAGATAGCGCGT
>NW_027313860.1:0-19194 GCF_040954645.1 Diabrotica undecimpunctata
CGCGCTATCTCAGAGTATAAGCGAAGATTGAATGATGATGATGATGATGATGATTTAAAACACAAAGTCCCTAAAAAAACCCAACAAAAATTGCTCTGTAGCTTTCCAAAATCGTCACGTCGCTAGTCGCGGCTGAGCTAATCGCTCATTTCTCGACATCTGCATTTAATCAATACTTGGAATAGATTAACGGTTGCTCGATCACAATTCTGCGTAAAACATTCTATATGCAATAGTAGTAGGAAGGATTACATGAGCGCAGTTGCCAATGTAAGTAAAATTGTGAAAAAAGTAAAATGGTGAGCGTTGCGCTCACCATGCGACCAACGCAGGGTTAAATTAAAATTTGTTGAGTTAAAAATATATTTAAGCTTAGATTCTGGATCACTCTTTTTATCACTCCATTTTAACAAATAAATGTTGGAAAATCACGTATCTCCGATATAGTGTGTGTGCAAAACTCTTAACTCAGTAAAAAAACTATAAAATAAAAAAAAATCCACGTAGCTATTTGAGTTAAAGGATACAAATATATATTTGATATATTTCAAACCAAAAATATGACTTATAGTTTATTCGTCTTCCGGGTTTGGACCGTGTCATTTGTGAGTGACCCAAAAGTGGGTTCATCTCGACGTTTCGCTACAATTGTATGTAGCTTCTTCAGGAGAACAAAAAAGAAAAACAAGAGACAGGAAGATGGGTAGTTAGCAACGGTAACTCAGTTACTCAACGCAACCAGAGGCGAATACTAACTACCAAGATGGGCATTTGGTCACAGTAACTCAACTACTCAACGCAGCCAGAGGTGAAAACCAAATGCCAGGACAGGGATTCACGTCCAACAGCTCAGAACACTAACGCGTCGAGAGGCAGGGAGTGAATCCGACGATTACTCCGCTACCGCTCTATTTATAGTCGCGGTGACCTGTCGTGTCGGGACGTATCGGCACACTCCGTGGCGCGAACGTCAAGAAGCGCGCGCTAGCCAATCATGTGGCTGCATCATGGTAGCGGGACCGGACGGCGGCTCTAGACTGAGATTCCAGATGGGAGACAAGTAGTATCCTTCCTCTCGATTGATATTATGTGGATTTTTTCGGATCTCTAGAGATTCGCGGATTTTCCTGGAATAAAAGAAGGGGCTCTTAGAAATAATATGGGTTTTTTCGAATAATATGGAATGACCGGTTTCTTGGCAGTGTTCTGCAACTGCAGAATGGGAGAAAAGACCTGATCGAATGCATCTTTGATGCTCTTGAATACGAGTTTTGACGGAACGACCAGTTTCGCCAATATACACTTGTCCACAGGAACAAGGAATAGAATAGACACCACAGGAAGATAGGGGCGGTAATGGGTCCTTAGGAGAGGGTAGATATTGTGAGATTTTCTTGGGTGGTCGAAAAGTAGTCCTGATACCTTCTTTGCGGAGAATTTTGCCAATCCTATCAGTGACACTTCGAATATACGGAAGAAAAGCCACAGGAGTATTACCCGAAGATTCTGAATTTGTCGTCCTAGGGTGTAAAGGGGGATGTAGATGTCGGTGTGTAATATTTTGAATTGTGGACTTGGAGTAACCGTTGGCGACAAGGGTTTTTTGCAGATGGCCAAGTTCTTCTCTAAGGTTGTCAGGTTCAGAAATGGAAATGGCCCGATGGATGAGAGAGTTGATCACAGAATTCTTTCGGGCAGGATGGTGGTGTGATGAAGCATGTAGGTAACGATTCGTGTGAGTCTTTTTTCTATAAACAGAGTGACCCAATCGGCCATTGGGCTTGGAGGTGACTAACACATCGAGAAAGGGAAGGGACCGATTATTTTCTACTTCCATTGTGAATTTTATACTCGGGTGTTGTTCGGCACACGGAGTGTGCCGATACGTCCCGACACGACAGGTCACCGCGACTATAAATAGAGCGGTAGCGGAGTAATCGTCGGATTCACTCCCTGCCTCTCGACGTGTTCTGAGCTGTTGGACGTGAATCCCTGTCCTGGCATTTGGTTTTCACCTCTGGCTGCGTTGAGTAGTTGAGTTACTGTGACCAAATGCCCATCTTGGTAGTTAGTATTCGCCTCTGGTTGCGTTGAGTAACTGAGTTACCGTTGCTAACTACCCATCTTCCTGTCTCTTGTTTTTCTTTTTCTTTTTTGTTCTCCTGAAGAAGCTACATACAATTGTAGCGAAACGTCGAGATGAACCCACTTTTGGGTCACTCACAAATGACACGGTCCAAACCCGGAAGACGATTTCACAAAAATATGACTGCTAATATAAATAAAATTTTACAAAGTTTTTATTGTCTCCTATAAAATTTACTATTTTTGAGTTACAAGGTCTGTTAATTAAGGTAGCGATATTTATTATCTTAAACATAATATTTAAAAATCTTAAATATTACTCTTTTCAATATTCTACTTTGGAACATGATTTTTTAATGAACATGCTTCAGTTATATACATATTACATACTTCAATAGTACTGGAAGGATCCTTCCTGGCGCCTCAGCGAACTCTAAAGCTACGTCTTTGCATTTCAGGAATTTTTAATATAACCGAGGTAGCGGATGCATTCATTTAGAGACTGTTCTCCGTTCTATTTTCATTATTTAGGACTTTTCGTCTAAACGTCTCGAAACAAGAATATACGATTACTTTGAGCATATTCACAAGCAGATTATTTTAAATTGGATCGTGTTTAAAATTAATATATAGAGGATAACAAGAATTTTATTACAATATCGGAAAAAATTGTACAGTTTGCAAGTTTTTAATTAAGGAGCAACAGCAAATTCAATTTGAACCAGTAAAATAAAGCCACGATGCATGAAACTATAGAAAAAAAATAGAGATACACCTCATATTCAATATTGTATAGGCTGGTGTTATTTTATGCCTAAAATGTTTTAATAGTGGTATGTATACAGGGTGTTTCAAAAAAAGGTAACCCCGTCTCTAGGGCAGGTAAAAAACTGAAAAATAATTGGGGTTTGCTTTGTAAAAAATTTTTGTAACGCCATCCGTTTTCAAGATACAGGACGTCGAAGAAAAAAAATTTTACGTATTTTTTACAAGTTTGCCGAAACTACTGGCAACATTGTAATGAAATTTTATACGAATATGTTTTGGAAGCTGATAAATCCTATGAATTTGTTTTTATATCTGATTCTCATAGAGGGCGCTAGTTTACTTGGATCGTACTAAGTATTAGTCAATATAACTTTTTTAAAAATATATTTATTAATCAAAATTTCAAGTAAACTTAAACATTATTCAATTTTACACGAAAAAGGTACTCTTGGTAAAACTCGATACTGTGTACCGTTGTCAAAATATTTTGATTTGAAAATTATGAAGTAATAATTGATGCTGGTAGTAATGATAAAGTTCTAATAGGTATACCTGTATTTTCTCCAAGTGTGCCATGGAAATCTGAAATTTATTGATTGTTATGACGATAAATCAACAATAATTAGAGTTTTGAAACCTTGTTATTTGTAAAATGAAATCGAAATATACTCAAATGTTGAATACATGTTATTAACCTTAGGCGAATATTTAGGATGTTCTAGTGCAGCTGTGACACGCGATGCAGAAAAGTTTCCTAGGAGAAACTTACCAAGTAAAAAAACATTTAGAGCCGTTGAACGACGTTGTCAAGAAACTGGGAATGTAAGACCAAATAAAATAAATTTTGGTAGACCAACAACAAGAGCAACAAAAACAATTAATAAAGAAAATAATATTTTAAATTTACCTAATCAAGATCCAACAGTTAGCGTAAGGAATATAGCAAGACAAACAAATACTTTTTCTTCAAGTACTTGGCGGATACTGAAAGAACAGCAATTACATCTTTATCATTACAGACATCCAAGAGCTCTTGCCAGATGATCTACCGGTTAGAGTGGATTTTTGTGAAACCTTGCAACAAAGGACAGCCCACAATCCAAATTTTTTAAAATGCATTCTTTTTACGGACAAGGCCACCTTTACGCGACAAGGTATGTTTAACTCCCATAATGCACACTCCTGGTGTGATGAGAATCCTGGAGTCAAAAAAGTATCACATTACCAACACTCATTTAAAGTTGATGTTTGGGCAGCTACTTTAGGTAACAAATAGGTTATCATATTCTACCTGGAAATTTAAATGGTGATATTTATCTTGATTTTTTAAACAATTCCTTATTCGAAATATTAGAAGATTTAACGCTAAACGAGCGAAGATCTTTATTTTTTATGCACGATGGAGCTCCACCACACTTTGATAAAAGGTGTCGTAATTGGTTGAGTAATCATTTTCCGAATCGATGGATTGGTAGAGGTGCAGAAGCTTCCGATTCATTGGCCTCCTCGGTCATGCGATTTTAACTCTTTGGACTACGCAGTTTGGTCTTATATTAAGGAAAAAGTATAGGTTACAAAGGTAAATTCACGCCCAGAATTGGAAGAAAGAATTCAACGTCAAAGTTAATGAAATCTTTAGAAAAAAGAATAGACTTGTGTATTCGCGAAAACGGAGGGCAAAACGGTACATAATATCGAGTTTTACCAAGAGTACCTTTCTCGTGTAAAATTGAATGATGTTTAAGTTTACTTGAAATTTTGATTAATAATTATACTCTTAAAAAAGTTATATTGACTAATACTTAGTACGATCCGTGTAACTAGCGCCCGTTATGAGAGTCAGATAATTATAAAAACAAATTTATGGGATGTATCAGCTTCCAAAACATATTCGTATAAAATTTCATTACAATGTTGCCAGTAGTTTCGGCAAAATCGTAAAAAATGTGTAAAATTTAAAAACGGATGGCGTTACAAAAATTTTTTACTAAGCAAACCCCAATTATTTTTCAGTTTTTTACCTACCCTAGAGACGGGGTTACCTTTTTTTCAAACACCCTGTATACGAGTGGACGTTTGTGTGGTAGCCAAAACGTAAACAAATATTTTATTTGTCGTCTGCAATAAACTCAATTTCTGGGAGTTGTAACGGGAAATAAATTATTGAAAATATCTAGTGAACAATATAAGACATTAAATGAAGGGCAGTGCTAAGAAAAAAACTTTAAAATCGGTAAAATAACATCGAAAAACACCAAGGCCCAATAAAAAGTAAGATCACTATAATTGAAAAGCCTAATTAACATCAAAGCATAGAAAGGAAACTCTGACCTTTGAAATTGCGACGTTGCCGTTCTGAGTAGACTTTCGGAGTAGACACAGAAAAATAACAACGGTTAATAAACATAAAATAAATACGGCAAACGCTGTCTTCTCTGAACTGTTGAGGTGGAAGACAGTATTTGGCGCCGGAAAATGGAAAAATATCTGAAAAATTTAGACAGTGATGATACACTTTCAGAAGAAGGGTCAAAAGGAAGGAAATATATGAAGACAGTGAGGAAGAAAATAACATTTGCAGAAAGAGCAAGAAGTTCTCGAGAACACCAACAAAAACTAGAGAAAAAAATGAGGAAACAAAAATTTATCAATTACTAATAATGATGAACCACCTTACCGATGACATTAAGGAAATAAAAAGAAATCAAGGAAACAATAGAAAAGTTCATTATTATGGAAAACCGAGATCTGAGAAAAGAAAATGCAAAACTAAAACAAGAAGATATAGAGATCAAGGAGGATCTCAGAGAAACAACAAAAAACATAGAAGATATGAAAAAACACTGACGAATAAATAACATAGTTATGAACGTCCTAAGGATAGACACATACGAGCAAGCAGGGTTAAAAGGAACAATCAACAATTCCGTCAAACAACATATGGGGCTAGAGGTTAAAATAAGGAATGCTCACAAGTTAGGCGAAAAAAAATGCCTAATTGAATTAGAAAACCAAAAAGAAAAAAGCAAAATAATCGAAAAAAGCACAAGTTAAAAGAAATTAAAGAGTACAAAGTATATATCAACGAAGATGCAACCATAAAAGAACGAGAAATACAGAAAACAAATAGAAACATTGCTCAAGAAGAAAGAAATAAAAGAAACGAAGTGAAGATTGGAGTAAAAAAAGTATGGGTAAATAACAGCGAATGAAAGTGGAATGACAAAGAAGGCGCAATAGTTAAAACAACAACAAAAACTAGCAACTGAATATACTACTGGAATAACGGTGATGAAAAAAGTACAGAAAAAGGTTAGCAATAATACAAAAAAATGAAAAAAACAGGAAAAAAATGAAAACCGGACCAAAACACAAGAAAACATGTCAAAAAGAACACTAACTTTTAGGAACATGGAATGTAAGAGGCACATATGGAGAAGGCAAACTTAAACATATAGCGAGAGAAATCGAAAAGTTCCATTTTGACATAGTAGCTTTGCAGGAGACGAAACAGCTGGGAAATGATATATTAGAAATAGAAGATTGTATTTTTTAACAGTGGCGGAAAGGATCGAACGTTAGGCACAGGTTTTATTATAAGAAAAGAGCTAAAAGGAGTAATAATAGAGTTTAAACCAGTATCAGATCGCATATGTAGTATCAGGTTCAAGGGAAAATACCAAAAAATCAACCTTATAAATATTAACGTGCCTTTAGAAGAAAATGATAATCATGTCAAAGAATGTTTCTACAGTGAACTAAACAGAACAATCGAAAATGTACCCAAATATGATAAAAAAATTAGTTTAGGCGACGCAAATGCCAAAATAGGGAAGGAAGAACTATTTAGACCGACGATAGGAAAATATAGTAATCAATGAAACTAATAAGAACAAAAAATTCTTGATAGAATTCACAAGAGAAAAAATATGATCATAATGAGCATATATTTCGAAAGAAAAGAAATACACAAGGAAAACTGCATATCGCCAGATAGAAAGACTAAAAACCAAATAGACCACGTGCTCATCGAAAAAGAAGAACAGCGATGTATAAAGAAGATAAGAACATACAGAGGACCAGCCGCAGATATAGATCATTACATGGTGGGCATCAAAATTAAGCAACTGATACCAGAAAACAAAAACAAAATAAAAGAAAAGAAATGTATAAATAACCCAATTCGATTAGCAACAAAGAAAAAGCAAGAAATGTACGAGGAAACAATGGAAAACTATAAAAGATACAAATAGAAGAGCAAACTAAGTACAAATGGGAAAACATAAAGCAAGTAATGAACAAAGCAGCAAAAGCATGTAATAAACAAATGCATAAAAATAGGAAAGACTGGTTCGACATAGACATATATAAAGACATATATAGACATAGACAGAACTAAGAAAGTCACTAAGGATGGAAATGATCACGAAAGAAACAACAGAGACAAGGAATATATATATATATATATATATATATATATATATATATATATATATATATATATATATATATATACATATATATATATATATATATATATATATATATATATATATATATATATATATATATATATGTGAAGCAAAGACAAAAAATAAAGAGGGTGCTGAGAGAAAAGAAGAGAAAACACATAGAAAAAAAGCTATAAAAAAAGAAATAGAAGAGAATTACAGAAATAAATAAATAAAAAACCTATATCAGGATGCTCGAAATTCGTTTATATATTCGTTAAAAACAAAACAGGAAATAATATAAGCGGTGAAGCAGAAATAGTCGAAAGATGGAAAGAGTATTTTGATGAATTACTTAATGGCGATAATAAGTCAAACCAAAGAGAATACATGGAAGCAGAAGCAAGAATCGAACACTTAAAAGACATAGAATATAATTCACCCAGCAAAGATCAAATCGAGAAAATCATAAACAATCTGAAAAACAACAAATGCCCTGGAAGCGATCGATAACATAACAGCACAAATGATGAAATATGGTGGAAAACTGCTAAATGATTGGACATACAAGATCATAAAGAAGATATGGATAAAAGAACGAATACCAGAAGATTAAAAGGAATTAACTATTTGGCCATTACACAAGAAAGGAGACAAAACAGAATGCAGTAATTACAGATGAGTAGCGTTACTAAATACCGTATATAAAATCCTATCAAAATCCATAAAAGATAAGCTCGAAAAAGAAGTTGAAAATATAATAGGCGAATATCAGTGCGGATTTTCCGCACAGGGAGAAGCACAACGGACCAAGTATTCGTAATAAGAGAGTTACAAACAAAAAGCTATAAACACAACTTACCAACGATAGCACTATTCATTGACTTCCAGCCAGAATACGCTGGAATAAAGAGTAAGGAATAAAAAGAGACCCTTGAGGAGCTGGGAGTTAGCAGAAAGTTGCGTAACATGATACATCTTACTTTAGAGAATACAAAAAACAAAGTCAAAGTAAACAATCATGCATCGGACAAATTTATAGTAAACGAAGGATTAAGGCAGGGCGATCCTTTGTCACCATTACTCTTCAATTTATGCCTAGAAAAAATAATGTGAGAAGCTAAAATCAATAGAGAAGGACTCATGTATCATAAAAGACACCAAGTTTTGGTATTTATGGATGATCTAGTGTTTGCTGGCAATAGGAAAAGAAGAGCTACAGGAGATAGTACAGAGAGTAAAAGCGGCATAAAAAATGGGACTTGACATAAATGAAACTAAAACAAAATGTATGCAGTGGACAGATGATCAGTTCAGGGATGGACAAAAGTTTAAATTAGAAGTAGAAGAAAGATTATCATACGAATTCGAAATGGTAGAAAGATGTACATACCTGGGTGCAATAATATCACGTAAACCTAACATTAAAAAAGAAATACAAGCTAGAATAATGGCAGGCAACAGAAGTGTACATGCTCTTAGTGGAATGCTAAAAAGCAAGTTTTTGCCAAGAAAGGTAAAAATACAGTTATACAAAACAACTATACAACAAATAGTAATATACTGCAGTGAGACATGGACAATGACAAAAAATGAACAAAATTTACTGGGGATATGGGAAAGCAAAATCCTGAGAAAGATATATGGAGGAATAATAAGGGACGGTTTATGGATAAGAAGACCATATGATGAGTTAAACGAATTATATAATCAACCTATTATAATAGGAGTCATAAAGGCATAAAGACTAAGATGGCCAGGTCATCTAGAAAGGATGCCGAACAAGAGAACTTCAAAAAGGGTATTAAACTACACTATAGCTTCAAAAAAGAGAAAAGGAAGGCCGAAAAATAGATGGAATTAAGAGGTAGAAAAAGATGGTCAGAAAAGAAAACTAAATAACAAGAAGGAATGGAGAAAAATCACATATCAAACTAGAGAAGATCTCAGTACATAAAGAAAAGCGAAAATAAAGAAAGAACAAACGTTTCAAGCCATGGGCCTCTAAGGCCTTTAGTGCTATTATTATATATAATATATAAGAGTACACTCAAAAAGAGTCCACTTTGATATAAATTAGAAAATATTCATTGTAAAAAATTTTTGTGATGATTCTAACTTTTTCTAAAAGAAGGTAGACTTTTTTTCTAAAAGAAAACATATTTTAACGTTATAGATATGTGTCGTTCGTCAACCCCTTTCCTTTCAGTACCTTGAACTCTTAATAATTTTAAATAGGTAATAGATCAATCATGTATGACACATTATGAGCGCCGATAGGCATAAGCAGCTTACATGGCAACGCCTATCTGTAAAGAATATCCAACAAAGCCAAGATTTCCTATTTAACGTGTCGAATGATATGAGGTATGGAGCACACTAGTAGTATATTTTAAAAGCCAACGAAAGACCACCAAAAAGAAACTGAATAAGCTTCAACAACAATCATGTCTAATCATAACAGGAGTGGCCTCGACTACTGCAACTGCCTTCTTGTAACTTATTTTCATTGTATATAAGCATTGATGTAAAGATAAGACCATAAAAAAGTTAAATAAAATACCAGGAACCAAAAGGGAACAATAGGTACTGGAATTAAATCTGAAGGGATAATAAAAAATCATATAAAATGGATAATAGTACCTACTATATGAAATGAAACTACAGTTTCAAAACGCCGGTTACTGTTGACTTTCGTGGAAGGGTCGAATGGGAGTTGGATAAAACAAAACCTATAATGGGAGATTAGATTGCTGAATTTATCGTTCGTTTGATTGGTCATCAGGAACCAATTTAGAGTTCATTATATGCCTCTTTTTTTCGATTTATTTGTAAATCTATTCCAGCAGTTGAAATATCCAGCTGATCATCGACATCTGTATTATCTAACTATACCTCGAATATTGATCTATTCGAACTTCTTCGAATAGCACATAATAAACACAATTTTTGCATCAAACCAGTAACGAATGTTAAATATTTAGGTGTCATAATAGACACACACTTAAAATGGGATTGTCACATTAAATACGTTATTAAACAGTTACAGTTTATCCTCTATAAATTTAAGCACCTAAAAAAACACATACCGGATATATACCTTCGCACATTATATTACGGATTAGTAGAAAGTCATCTCCGTTATGGAATGCTGGCTTGGGGAAGCGCCCTAAAAACTCACATTCTCCCACTAGAAATCATGCAAAGAAGATTTGTGAGGATCATTATGGCTAAACCCTACACTTGTTCTACAGATAGACTATATAAAGAGAGCAAAATATTTGACTTAAAGCAGTTATACTTTCTTTGTATATCTGTAAAATATCACACCATGAAAGTTAATCACATGGATATCATACTAGAGGCAAGCACCTCTATATGGCACTAAAAATGACGAAATCTTTCTGTCAACGATCTTTCTTATTTTTAGCCCCTAAAATATACAATCATATTCCCCTTGATATTAAAAATATGAAGAATGTCTTTCTCTTTAAAATAAATTAAGATCATATCTCTGGAACAGACAAGACATTTTTGTAATATCATTATAGTAGCATAAGTTATAAAGCCATAGTCACTAAACATTAATTTTAAATCTACTACTTTTAAAGATGAATTAAAAATGTAATATATCATGCTGTTTTTATTGTTTTATTTAATGTGTTTATCATATTTAATGAAGCATCTGTGTTTACACTTTTGTCCTTTCAAAAATCTTGTTAACTAATTGATTCATACATAAGTGCTGTATTCATACCAAGGGTTTCTACTAAAATTTTAATTATGGTTATTTATGATTCAAAAAGCAGTATATATTATTGTATTGTATACATTATAATATTGTTTATTTTATTTAGCATATTCACCAGAACATAATTTGTGTATTTGCAGATCTCGTTAAATACTTATTAGTATCTAAGTTTAATTTTATTATACATCTTTGATTGTTGTATCTAAATTTTCAATCTGCTTGTTTTTCTTATGGTTAAATTTTATCTTATATATATTTATAGTTTAGTATATTATATTGTATTTTTATTTATTGTATGTTACATTTACCGAAACAGGTGTTCCCACACCTCTCGGAGACCTTCGGGTTAATTTATTCACATATTTTTAATTATTGAAACAAATTTTGTATGATTGTTGAATAAATTATTATTATTATTATTATTATTATCTAATGGTTTAGATAATTCTATAAAATTCGGCATCAGTCAAACCCTTTTTTTCTGTCACAACAAATGTTATTTTTAGTGACGAAACATTTAAAACCATTTAAAAACAATAATTACACATTAATTATTTAAACAAAAATCTTACTTGCCCTGCATTTTTTATAAACAAAACACAGTAGACGTCATTTCAATAATAAAAAATACACTTTGAAGTAAGTACTTTTAATGTAAAATAAATGAAGTAGTAATTACTTGTACCGGTGGGACTTAAAGGTCGAAAAATTATAATTTCGTCTGGGATTGATAGGGTTAAGCGATTTTCTCCAATTTTTTGTATTTTAAAATAATGAAACTCTACAAACACAATCTAACAAGAATGTATTAAAAATTGCTAACCAAAAAAATCATATTATTTCTACAGAATGTTGCATTCTCTAATTTGCTCTGATATTTTTATTACTGGTATTACTAAATTATTGGTTAGTTGGTTGTATAGACATTTCCAAATCTAGCTATAAACCAAAAATAATGCTGTTGACTGCTATCATTCATTCAGTTGTCATTTGTTCCTGTCCTAGACAACGTCACGAAGACAAAAATGCATTTTTCAGGTTTCCACAAAACCAAATACGCTGCATCAAAATTTCATAAAAAATCGCTTGTAATATAATTGCATGAACAAGCGGCGGAGTTTTTCAACCATGGCCAGTCACTCGAAGGGAGAGCAATTTTTCATTTTTAAAAGGTTTATCGTTTTCACATCAGTCATTAAAAGTGCCAGAATGCCTAATCCGGCGTGTCTTTCCATCGTTTATAAATCAATTGTTTGTTGTGTTTGTTATGTAGCTAAACGTCACTCATAGGGCAATATAGACAGATAAATCCCTTCAAAGTATAATTTTTTTATTATCTTCCATACACATATATTAGCAAAAATAAAATAAAACTCCTGCAAAAATAACGAATTTTTGTAATATCGATGGGTTTTTGACAAAACATCGTAAACGAAAAAACGCACATTTTTCAGGAGACAACTTTGTCTGCTAGTAACTTTTTGGCTAATACAATTAAAATTTTTAAATAATTATAAATTATTATATAAAAAACATTCTAAATTTAAGAAAAAACAACTGAAATCTAACATTCTTTTATTGACGTGACAACGTCTTAAATTAGGTTGTGGCTCGGAGTCATTTAAGAAAAAGTGTAACGCCCGCTCACGTCTGTTACAGTGAGTCGCCGAACGAGAGAGAGGCCCGCCGGACCGGCGAATGCCTTGCGTCTCTCTCCCACTCAAACATGATCGGTCCGCTGCGCGCGGCACTAAAGAATTAGGCGCGTTGAATCGCTAAAGTTGAAAATCGTTGAAAGTATCGTCAGCTGTGTCTGTAGTGAAAATGTGGAGTGCTTAGATTCGTCATTTACAACAACTACAACAATAAAGGTAAATAATTGTACACTAATATTTCATTATCGTAAACTATGATTGATTGATTAATTGTTAGATTGACACAAAAGTTGAGAAACTGAGTTTATAGGTTATGTCATACTATTGACAAATGTTGATAGTGTTAAGTAAATTATTAGTTTAAATCACTCTGCAATCAATCGTAATTCAGTCGATTAAGAAGAAACAGCGCGTATTGCTAGTCAAACATTTAAAATAACAAATTATAACTTCTAACCTGTCAAAACAGGACGACCAAACAAACGAAATAAACCGACCAATCACCACGCGCGGAGTTAGAATTTAACTGTGTTTAGCAAGAATTTCAAATTCCAATTTTAGTAAATGTTTTAATTTTCAACTTTACCATTTACATTTACAAATTTTAATTAATTTCAAATTTATTTAGCAAAAATTTGAACCTTCGATCTGAATAAGTGTTTCGATTTTCAAATTGATTCTTTAAAATTAAAAATATTAAAATATATATAATCAGAAGTGAACGTCACATAACATTATCTGTACTTATTACTATTTAATATGTAGGCAAATACATGTGACCATACTTGGTAGACACAATTGGAAATAGTAATTTTTTATAACTGAAAAAAATAAATATATAAAATACTGGTAGCAAACAATAACTTCAATGATCGATATCTCCGCAACTAATTGATATATCGAAAAAATTTTCAAATAAATTTTGTAGAAAATAATAAGATCAATAATATAATATAAAATAAATAATATATAAAATAATATATAAAAATATAATATATAAAATATAAATAATATATAAAATACCTAATAAATCGGTAATGCAATTCTTATTTTCATTCAATTCCTTGTTCCTATTGTGCAATTTAATAATATTCATATCAATAAATATTCTACCGAGAAAAAGACGTTGTCACGTAAAATCTTCGCCCGTAAAACCGACTTTACAGGCAACCGATTTTTTTTTATTTACAAATTCGCATCAACCCGAAGGTTATTAGCGAGAATCAGATTTACAATATTAAATATATTATATATTAACAAAATTAATAGCTTTTAAGTAGTTTAACATATTTGTGAATGAACAATTGCACCAAGTGCTTTCTCTAAGTTTATTGAGATACCATAATTGATTCTTGCTGTGGAGAAAACTGGACAGTCTACAACATGTTTCACCGAGAGCTTACCGTTACACTACTCACATTTTGGTTCGGATTCTTTAGTAATCAAGAACTTGTGCGTGGCACTGGTATGACCTAATCTAAGACGAGTTATTGTCACTTGATCCCTTCGTTTAGTGGGGAAACATCTCCCTGGTTTAATGTCCGGTTTAATATTCCGAATATTGGACACTGAAAATTCCCACCGGTTTTGCCACTCACTTAGGATCCGCGATTTGATAACACTTGAAACATCACTAGCTATCACGTATTTCACAATAATAGAGTCAGCTGAATTGACGGCTTCACGCGTACACTTATCTGCTTTTTCATTACCTCTAATACCATTATGTGATGGGATCCAAATAAAGATTAACTCCTTATTACAATTTTCTATCTCTATCAGATTTTGTTTTATTTTTTAAGAATATGATTCTCTGGGTATATTCTTCCTATAGATTGTAGTGTTGATTTTGTTTAAAATTGGTCTCTTGTAAACATACAAAATCTGGATTTTGTTCTGAAAGAATGATCTGTAGCATAGGTAAATTATTGTACTAGCCGTTGATATTCCACTGTATTAATTTACTGTGAACTCTATTTTATTAAATAAATTTATTTAATGATTGGTTTTTGAGCAGTCACTGTTTGTGTGGGATTTTCATCTGTAAGTGTTTTAAAAGAATTTTTCTTAATTTGGTATTTTGTGTCTTTGTAGATCTGTCTTAAGTATAGGGATATATTTTGCTTAACATATCGATGAGAGCTGTAAAGTTATTTGTATAATTTTCAACGGTAGTAAGTGGATCGGGTGAATTCTTTATGTTGTCGAATAGGTCTTTTATCTGAACATAGCTTAAAATACATGGTGGTGACTGCTGGTTTATGAATGCTTCTAGAGATTTACCTTTATTTTGTTTTTTCTTAGGATTAAATGGTATTTCTGCTGGACTGGTAAACTTCGGTTTATTAGTGGTATCATTGGAAGGCGGAGAAGGACTTAAGGTATCGTCAATAGTTCTTTTTGAACTGTACTGTGAAGATTCAATTTTCATATGTAAGGTAGTTGTTTCGTTCGCAGTTTGTTTTATATTTAGTTGATTTTCTGTAGTTGGGGTGTCTGTTTGACTTGAAGTAGATGTCGGTGTGATGGTTATTATTTCTGGAGGGCTACATGTTGTTCTTTTATTAAATTACGTAACATATGACATTTTGTCATCATATCTATTGTTGTTTGTTTGAGTTTATATGACTGCGGACACTAAATCCATTTGCCAATCTTACACTGTTTACTCATTTTTTTTATTAGTCATTGTTTCTTATACAATCTTATCCTAAATCTATTATCCTTATCTACTAAGTAGTATTGATCTCTAATACATAGTCTTTTTTTTTCGTAATTTGTTTCTAGTTTTTTTTTCTATTAGGTGCTTTTTAGTTATTTATATATAAAATAGGTGATGAGGTCCTCAGAGTTCCACAGCAAACTCTTCTGCAGCTATCTACTTAATTCAATAGCTACTTTACTGTGGAATGTCCAAGTTCCTCATTTTTTCTCTCTTTTTTTTTAATTTTTATTTATTGTTTTTAATTATTATTTATTTCTTAGATTTTTTTATTTTATATTTTTTATTTATTTTTTAATTTTCTTTTTTCATTATTTTTTTTATATTCTAACAAATTACAAAGAAATACGTACTCTAGAAATTATGAACAGCATAAAAAGAAGAAAACTAGAATATTTGGGTCACATAACCAGAGGAGAGAAATAGAAGCTGCTGAGAATTATTATGCAAGGAAGGATCCAAGGAAGAAGAAGCATATGAAGAAGACGCATCTCCTGCTTAGAGAATGGTTTAACTGTAGTTCACTACAACTTTTCAGAGCAGCAGCCAACAAAGTGACCATAGCCGTTATGATATCCAACCTCCGATAGGAGATGGAACTTTAAGAAGAAGAACGTACTCTATATTTACAACTACAATTTGAGTTTAATATCTAAAACATGTCTATACAATAATCTATATAAAATCTCATTGTTTTCTAATGTTAATAAATAATTTAAATTAATGGGATGGTGGACATCGGTCAAAGAATACAGCGAATTTAAAAAATTATTAATATTATTAGATATAAGAGAACAGTCCAAAATTTTGGGTTGTAGGTTACCCATCTGACCACAAGTACATTGTGGACTATCAGCTAGGTTCATTTTATACATATATGATGGTGTAAGTCAGTGGTTAAATCTCATTCTGCATATAGTTCTTGTCATATCCTTTGTGACTCAATTTTAGAAAACCAAGATTTATCCGTAATATAGTTTCTGATTGCTTTGTAATGGTTTCCTGTATTTGTATTCTCATTAATATACCTTTCTTTCTCTTCTTTCTTAAGCTCTTTGGATATGTGTGATTCTATACCTCTAGACGTACAAATATAATGAGTTAATACTGTTTGTGTCACCGCGTTTTTTGCCAATTCATCTACTATTTCATTTCCAGTTATTCCACAGTGGCTTTTAATCCATGCCAACTTAACAGTTTTGCCTTGTTGCTGAAGTTCTTTAATTTTATTTATTATATATAATTCAATGTAATTTACTTTTGATTTAGTATTTATGGCACCAATTTTACTTAAAGAACTTTTGCTGTCACTATAAATTATAAACTTTGAATGATTTATATTAGATAATATTTTAGTGCTTCCACTATGGCTATTAATTCAGCTGTGTATATACTCACGATGGAATTAAGTTTAAACATTTTACTGTTTTTATTATTGTTATCCCAGTATGCACATCCCACACCTTCGATACTTTTGGATGCATCTGTATATAGCATATAATAACCTTTGAACAATTGTGAACTGTCAGATATAAACATAAATTTTCTTAAATATAAAGGTAAATTGCTGTAGTCCCTTAAGAAGTATACCTGAACTTGTTCCAGAGTATTAAACTCAATATTGCAATTTGGGTTTAAGTCATATTTATATAGTTGTTTATCATATATTGCCATTTTTAAATAGAAATCTACTAAGTATATTTAGAGTTTTTTTTTATTCAATATTTTTCTGTTAAGTCTGCTAAGAACAGCTGGTGTATTTTGGATATTAAACTAGACTTTTTCTCGTACAATCTAACTAAAAGTCTGATCCCAAGTTTTTTTCTCTTATATTCATTGGCATTTCACAGCATTCGACTTGTAGGTGACTAATGGGTGTACTTCTTAGGGCTCCTATACACAATCTAAGGCATTTATTAACGATTTTGTCTATTTTGTTTAAATGACACTGTGATGCGTCACTGTATAATATTGATCCATAGTCGATAATAGCTCTTATATTATTTTTAAATAATAACAAAGAAATATTTGAGTCTGCTCCCCATCGTAAGTGTGACACAAATTGAAGAAGATTTATTCCCTTTTTTGTTTTTTTTAACTATGTTGTCTATTATGTTCTTTCCAGAGAAGCTGTCTATCAAGAGTAATACCCAAATATTTAACATAACTTTGCACTGGATAGAAGACATTGTTTATTAACATGTAGTTGGGTGTCTCTTTTCGTTTTCTTGTAAAAATACATAATTTAATTTTGGAATCAGATATATTTACTCCATGTTTTAATATGTCTGACTCCTTCTTCAATGGATTTGACTGCATTTTCTATTTTAATATGTTCTTGATAAATGACTATATCATCGGCAAATTGTAAAATTCTTGTGGAGTTTGAATTTTTTACTAGATCAGCAGTATAAATTAAATATAACAACGGGCTTAATATTCCTCCTTGAGGTAAACCATCCATCGCTAGCCTTGGACCAATTGTGTTACCATTTACCGATATATAAATTTTTCTACAGTCATATAGTTTTATTATTTTTTGACAGAAACATTCGGAAGACCTATTTGTGTCATTTTGTTATATAGTATACTGAAATTAACGTTGTCGTATGCTGATTCAACGTCTAATAAAAGAGCTGTTACTGAAGAATTTGACGTAAACGCTAAATTCATGTCTGTTACCAAGTGACTCACTGCTTCCAGAGTAGAATGATTTTTTTCGAAATCCAAATTGTGTTTGTGATATTTTATTATTTTTTTCTAACCATCTTTCGAGTCTAAGTTTTATCACTCTGTCCAGTGTTTTGATTATGCAGGAGCTTAATGAAATACCTCTTAATGAAATACCTCTATAAAATTCTGAATAATCAGAATTTCGATTTGGTTTAAGTATGGGAATCACCCGTTACTCTCTTCAACTATCTGGAATAATATCTTCTGATTGCTATATTTGATTAAAAATTTTTAATAGTGTTTCTTTTACTTTTTGATGTAAATTTGCCAACATAATATAATGTATATTATCTATTTCTGAAGAAGTGTTTTTCTTGTTCTTAAGACTTATTTCTAATTCGTATAAAGTAAATTCCACTGAAAGTGGATGATTAGAGTTTTTTTTCCTTTCCATTACATTCATTTTTGAAAATATATTATCTGGGCATAATTTTCTCAAAAACTCCTCAACCCATTCTCCTTCGGTCACTGGATTTATTTATGGTTTAAAGATGTGTTTTAAACGTTTGACTTGATTCCACATATTTTTTATTAGTGTATTTTTGTTTATTTAAAGTTTCACAAAAATTTTTTCATGCATTACGCTTACTACTTAATATAACTTTTTTGGTTTCTGCTACACATTTATTATAATTTATATAATTTTGTATATTGGACTGTAACTTAAACTTGAGCAAAGCAAGTTGTTGTTCTTGAATAACCTTTTTACAATTGTCATTCCACTAAGTTTTCCTAAATCGTGGACTAGTCCCTGTTCTTTTCTCCGGTATATTATTACAATATTCGTTTAATTTATTTAAAAATTGTTGGTAACTTAAATTATCATCGAGTTCCATGAAATTATCAGTGATAGAAGAGAAAAGAGACCAGTCCGCTTTATTTATATTCCATTGAAATTTTTGTATTTACACATTCAGCTTTATTAACATCAATATTTGACTTTATAACAATAGCAAAATTATTGAATCCCAAAGTATTGTCCACAACATCCCAATCGAAACAACGACTAATAACTCTGAGATAGCGCGT
>NW_027313861.1:0-19194 GCF_040954645.1 Diabrotica undecimpunctata
CGCGCTATCTCAGAGTGAAGAGATGTTAGCAGAGACTTTGCTTTCCAGCGAAGAAATCTCGTTAGAAACTTTGTCTTCCAACGAAGCGATGTCGCCGGAAACTTTGGCTACATCACCAGAAACCTTGGCTACATCAGAAGAAACTTTCGAAATCGACGAGAGGACAGCATCTTCAAATATATAAGTCTCTGGATCTAGTCCTTCTTCTAGCAAAGCGTTCTTTAGTCGTTGGACTAACTCAGCCTTTTTTCCGGTAGAAGCTAATTCTCTGTCTTCGAGATGTCTTCTTAAATTAGTCACTGTCAGCTCATAAATCGTAGCCATTTTCACAATTTATTTTATATTCACTTGTAATTTATTTTCGCAATTTATCTTAAGTATTCCACTGTTCTGACACCATTTGTTGTGAATTTATTAATTGTTAAGTCTTTAATTTATAATGTCTTGTTCTTATCTTAATTCATTAAAAAGCACAATGACTGATATTTATTTATTTTCACTAAACATACATAATTTATTAAAAAGCGAACGTAACATTTTATCGCGAGCGCGTCGTCCGAATTAACTGTCCCTTCCAAATAAAGTTCCGTTATTATATACCAGTGCCGTTATCTCGAAAAATCCAAAACCTTCGATGGCGAAACGGTAAAGGCAAACTGGATTTCCCTCGCACTGGTTCTGGAAGGTCGCTCAGGTAAATCGAGGCCTCTCGTAATCTCTACAACATATTAGAATAAAAACATGTTTTAAAGGTTAAAAACTATGACTCATATTTTTACGTAACAGTATACCGAAATAAAAGGAAAAAGACAGTTAAGATTTGATTTCACGTATAGTGCGTCTGTATATCCGCTCATACGTATTTCATCCTAAAAGGAATCTTCGGAGCGGATATTTACAAACGCTCTGAACGTGAAAACAATCTTTCCTGTCGTAGTAGAAGCAACACTAAAATGGCTTCGATATGGACGCACTAGCGACATCTGATAATAAATCCGGAAACTAATTGTCCAAACCAAATTCAGATTTCTGCTTTAATATGTGCCTTCTATGAATTGCAAGGCAAAAGAGACGTTGATAAAGATTTAATTTGAGACATGGGGAATCTAAAATTGCATTCCACAACATATCTCCTCAACTAAGCAAAAATCCTTAGCTAATTGGTTTCTAGTACCTACCCATAAAGAATATACCGAAATATTATTCAAAAAAATATAAAAATACGCAGCTCAAGCATGAGCTGACAGTACCGAAGACATACTAAAGTGATAAAAACGGCACGAAACTGCCTTTCCAACTTTATTGAGAGACTTTCTTGCCACCCCAGCAACATCAGCCTACATAGAATGATATTTTTCAATGTGTTTAAGTTCAAACTAATGTGTTTAATATCGTGGCTTCAACAAAAATCCGTAACAGAGATCACACAAGGATCGTAGGAATAGGTTCCTACTTGGTTTCACTTTGTAAGAATTTACTTTTTACGAAGGATTTTGATGTGACAAGTTGGGATTAATTGAAAAATGTTTAATATATATATTTTTTTGTTTTAAATAAATGTATTTGTTATACCTATACTTCATCTAATTTACATACCGTTGCACGTCATCGGCGTCATAGCCCGTGACGTCACATGATACCAACACGAAATATTTAGGCGGTAGGTGTGTTCTTTTTTAGAATCACTTTGCCGAGTACACTGGCATTACAGCCACTAGACATATTTTATTATATACTCGTAGAAATAATATTTAAAGATTTCTATTAATGAAGAAATACACAATAATATGTTTCATTTCATTTGTATAAATGCATTTTAAAGTGTTTTTATGAAGAACATTTGTTCGGAACACACTGTAACTGTAATCGAACGAAGGTGATATTTTGGCTCAAATTGGTAACACTATTTTGACAGTTGTGGTGTTGACACTCTTTATTTTACATTTTACATAAAATAAAATAAATATCTATGTATTCCATTTTACATCTTTATACGACGCATACAAGCGGCTCAAATTGTTTTTAACAAGATTATTTTTTAACTCTTGTTTTGTTTCTATTTATTTACATTAAATATTAATTTGTTTTGTTGTATAATCCACTTTTGCAATAATTATGTGTCCTATTTGATTTAAAATGGATTCAGGATTTTTTTATACTTTGGCAACTATGTCAACTTCGATCTCTGACGTAGATAATGACGTGCAACGGTTTGTAAATTAGATGGACTGTACTAACTATATTTACCATAAATATTTTTTTAGGGTTATCTACTAAATAAATTATTTTTCAAACTCTTTCAAACTAGTTTGACAAACAGTTTAAATTTTCAAACCTGTACCATTGTTCAGTTTGATTTGACTTATTTGAAATATTTGTCAGAAGGATTTGATTTGATTTGAGTTTGACTTCCAAGTCAAAACATTCACGTCAAACTTGTGCAATTCTACTGGTAGGTTCATTTTTACAATAATTATTAACATTTATTAAAAATCAATAATTCTTAGGTTTTCTGCAGTTTTCTAAGCAACAAATAAGTAAATCAACATTCAAAATCGCCATTTTAAAGCTCTAAATGTGTTTTATCAAACAATTACCTCCAGGTTTGATCAAAATGCTTTACTTTTTACTGGTAGAACGAAACTTATTAAAATATTTCATTTTTGGATTTATATTGTTAATAATTTAAAAAGTCCACCGGACACACTCCATAAAATATATAGGTTTTGATTACCGCGGTCCATAAAACTGGAAAAACTTGTCCGGTACTAGGCCGGCCAAAGTTTTTAACAGGATACATTTTACCTTATTTCTCTGGAATATATATTTATGGGTAAAAAGACGTACGCGCTATCTCAGAGTGACAGTTGTAGAGTAAACTTCAAGCTAAGGTTACAAATGGAAAGACATCTATCATAAGTTGTAACAAAGTCCCAAAGGAGTCGTGCTACTTGATCCTATTTTTCTGTCGTCTCTATTATGCCATTAACATCCCCTGAGATCCCATCTTTCCATGGCCTCAGCTAATATCATATTGCCAGAATAAATAACTTTTGGCAGAATAAGCAATAATATTTCTTGTCTTCATTCCAGAATGTAGGAATTTGTTGTTTGTTCTGGCATCAAATTTAGCTCATCTTTTCAAGGAACGTCCTACAGTTTATTTTTCTCACTTCACTGGCTTAGTTTTTAGCTTTTTAGATTTATTTTTTGCGTTGTTATACAGCTTTCACATCCAAATATGAGGCTGGTACTTTAAGAAACAAATTCATTTGTTTTTCAATAAAAAAATAAATTTTTTTTTTCACTACTGATCTTTAAAGAACTTTTTACCTTGTCTTTGTATTGCGATATACTTTTTTAAATTACAATCTCGCCAATACACTGTTTATTTTGCGCTGCTTCATATTTAACCGATACAGCGTACTATTCAAGTTTTCGATATTATATCCAGACTACACAAATTGTCGAATAAAAATCGAACATGACTTCCAACGAAAGTTACAAGAAATCCCTAGAACGTCGTAACAAAGAATATTGGTCATATCGAACTTCCCAGTACAAAGTTCGGATTTTCTTTTTCGCTGCCACAAGCTACGAACTACATCTACCGCATACCGATATTTCCGTAGAAGATATAAAAATAGGAAATACGTATACCGCTTGTGTAGGAGATAGTAATAAGTTATTTATAGAGTGAAAGATGAAAATAACTGCAAAAAATCCACAATGTATGGAAGTATTAATATAGGGCAATATAATAAAAATCGTAATTGAAATAGACTATGGAATATTGACTTGATCACCAATCATTATATGAATACAGAATAAAATGGCACGATTTATAAAACTATTCAATAAATACAATATTTACAAATGTGAGATTATGAAATATTTCATTATTGGATATCTATGATGGAGTCATTACTTGAGCCTTTGTCAGAGCTTGGTGACAGTCTAAAAAATGTTATTAAGTTGCTGCCTCCATTGGCTGTAATCATGTGCCAGATGGATGGCTTCATGTAGGGATTTTCGCACCGTAGTCTCCATTTGGTCTGCCCATCTTGCTGGATATCTTTCTCTTGGTCTTCAGCCTTCTACTTTTCCTTCTACTACCAATAGTTCCAGTCCCCGTTCTTCTGGATTTGTGGCCGAAGTAATTTGGGTATGCTTGGTTCACCTTTTTTAATAACCTGTATTTTATATTAAGCTCTTCCAGAATTGACAGATTCGTTCTGTGCTCTGACGCGCTATCTCAGAGTATTCTTCTGATTTTCCTGTAGACCTACATTTTAAAAGCTTCGATATTACCTCTATCGATTTTTTTTTGAGAGTCCATGTTTCAGCTTCGTATAGCTTCGATATTTTAATTAATTTAGCTGTTGCAGTTCGGGCCACTGCTAGTCTATGCTTAATTTCTGAGGAGATATCACCATTGTTAGTTATCTTGGAGCCCAAGTATACAATTCTGTCTACTACTTCGAAATTCGTCACTTGGCGTATGTGCAGTAGAGTCTCATTTGCCCTATCTAGAATCATTATTTTTGTTTTTTCGGTGTTGATCTGAAATCCGAATTCTTTGCTTATCCGGTTTAGGCAGGCCACTCACTATCAGGTACACTTGAACAGGTAGACCTGTGCGGTGGACCTGTTCACACGGCAGCACATACACACTCTCCAGGTATACCTGATGGATGTCTATATTATTTAATATAAATATGTCAAGTACGTTTCAATTTATTAACTATTTTTTTTATATACAGCATCTCTCTTGTCTCTATTGTGATAGTCATTGTGTTACTTTCCACAAGCAAGGTTCACTTTTGTAAATTTCAATGAACTCCATTAATACGTTGTGACATTTTTCAGTATGTACGAACGTATTTTCAACCGTAAAATAACTTAAATTTTTAAACTATACATTTAAACTGTACACAAAAAAAGATTTTTAAAAACTGAGACCTGTTCAGGTATACCTGACGAAACCGCCACACACACATATCACGTTTACTCACCTGTCCGGTAGAACTAATCGAAATTTCATTAGGTGTCAGCACCTGAAAGGCTATTTATTTTCGCCACACACTATCAAGTACACCGGACAGGTCTGCCTGTTCAGGCAGAGTGTCACTGAGTGGCCGGTGTTAGCCGTTCAATGATGGTAATCATTTCGAGTTCGTTTGCTGCTAGTATATGTAAGTGTGTCATCTGCATATCACAGATCATTGATTTTTCTGCCTTCTTCAGTATGTATGTTTTATAATAATGGTGATAGTTTAATTTACGTTTTTACGTAATTAAGTTTACAGATTTCTTGTTAGGTTAACTAGTTGGTTACGCACTCTCATATATCCCATTATACTCCAGAGGGGAATCCATTTTACTAAATCGAAACCTTTTATAATCCACGAAACATAGTAGCATTGGTATATTGTGCCCTCTCGCTTTTTCTATTATCTGCCTGGTGTTCAGTATCTGCCCACGCAGATTTCTTTCCCTGGTATGAATCCTCTGGGAGTAGAAAGTAGTTTAGCCGTTGCTACATACGGTAATTGCTGCATAAAGTTAGTGATCCTTTCTTATGGGGAAGCATGTTTAAAATTTCCTTAAATTATTCCTCTTAGAAAATGACTTTCACGCCACCTATGGTATAAACTTTGCTAGAAGCCTTAAAAATAACCCATAAGCAACGAGCGATTTGTCATGCCTATTCACGACAACGAAATAGCTCGCAGTACGTCGTCCTTGCTCTTATTATCTTTCATTTGTTAAATAGAAACCCTTCCTCTTAACCCTTCCTCTTAACAAAAAAGTTAGTTTCTATTGTCAACCCAGTCTACTTTCTAAGAAAAGCGGAGATGCTTGTTTTCTATGAAATAATCTTTTCTGTCGAGAGAAAGTAAAAAAGATAGAAATAACACCACACCAGACTTGTCAATTAAGTACCATTTTCGAGTGGCACTCTTCGGCCAATACTCCCAGTCTTTTTTATCCCTAGCTTGTCTAAAAATCAGAAATCGAGTTCATTTTCGTCGTGGTTCCTGTTGCATGCGGTTGTCTTCATCAAACGGCGTTAAGTGTATTTTCCATTCAGCGTTATCCATCTATCTTCATACAGTGCTTCCTACATTAAATATTTTCTCTTTTGTCATGCAGACGTCTTCCAATTCGATGACACTGAGTCAATTCTGTTTGCCGTCTTTCTTCCTCCAATCCTCAATCACTTATTTGTTTTATTTCAAATTATATCAAATATTGATACAACTATAATATTCCTTTCCTTTTATTTTTTTTATTTATGTATATATTTATTTCATGTGCATGGTGTATCTCTTTCAGACATTGTTATTGATTGATATTACGATTTGATTTATTATATAAACAATGTATATGTGGCAAAATATTAAGTGTGTACCGCATAACCATAATAACTTTTCTCTCGCGGTTTATTTTGTTCTCGCGTAATTATCTTAACCGTACCTTACCTTTCTCGTTATCTTATTTTATATGTCGTAGGTTTCCCTGTTCCTTTAAAAATAGGGTGGTGTTCAATTATTTCCCTTCTCTTTATCTTCTAACTTCTCTTCTCTTTATCTTCAGTACTCCACTAACTAATTCTTTGTATTTGAGCTGCAATAAGAGCCCCGACCAAGAGACCTCTACCAGACTGAAGCCTAGTACCGTTCCCTGAGTAACCTCTACTCTGTCATTAAAGAGGGTACAATGGATAGTTACAAAGATTGATTCGGACCACTTATCAGGCCATTCACCTGTGGTCCATATCATGTTGCACATATCTATACTTATACGATCCTCCTATGTCTTGTACTATAAGTTTGTACCTATATATCAACTCTATCTTCTTGAGTTTACAGTAGATGTATTGAATTTTAAATATACAGTCTACTGATCTATCTTGATCAGTATTAATAACTATTTAGATTTAAATTAATATGGATAAACTTACGAACACTAACATGAAGAAATTGTCAAGAAAGCCAAATCCGATGAAAGGTATAGAGTTTGCTATGCCAACTGAAACAGAATAAAAACAGTTACATATAAAAAAATGTTCAAAAGTAAATTTAAAAACTAAAGGGAGCTTTTTTCAGAGGTATAGAAATGTAAGCTGACAACACTTTTTCAACTGGCGGCCATTTTGACAGCTGTCAAGTGATATATGTTTAGTTTGGTTTGACATTTCAGTATGAACAGACTGACGCCTGAACAACGCTTTCACATTGTGCAAATTTATTTTGAAAATCATGGTTCTGTTCGAAATATGTATCGCGCACTATATCCAAAGAGATGTCGTACAGAGCGTACAGAAGAAGTTGTTGCTGATGTAGAGTGTAGCATAGGGGAAGACCAGAATCAGTATATCCGAAATCATGCACAGTAGTTGGATATGTGTCCATCCACTTTATAGAAGATTTTGCGGGAAGATCTTGGTTTCCGTGCTTACAAAATCCAACTCTTGCAAGAATTGAAGCTACACGATCACCTAGCAAGGCGTAGATTCTGTGAATGGGCCCAAAAAGAGATTGCCGTTGATCCTGATTTTCATAAACGAATTTTGTTTAGCGATGAAGGCCACTTTTGGTTGAATGGCTATGTCAACAAACAAAACTGGCTATTTGGAGTAAAGATAATCCTCAAGTGTATGTTGAGACACCATTACAACCAGACAAACTGACTGTTTGGTGTGCTTTGTGGGCTGGTGGAATCATTGGTCCATACTTCTTCAAAAACGATGCTGGCCAGAACGTTATAGTCAATGGTGACAGCTATAGAGCCATGATTACTGACTTTCTTATTCCTCATTTGAACAACCATGAAACAAACGTTTGGTAACTGCATAGTTTCACGTTTCGGGCCCGTGAATTGACCTCCAAGATCGTGCGATTTAACACCGCCAGACTATTTTCTGAAACAATTGAGCACTTAAAGAATATCATTTGCCGCGTTATTGCCGATATACAGCCACAAATGTTGGAAAATTTCATCGAAAATTGGACGGTTAAATGCCAGAAATCATATTTAAATTATAATGCCAAAAGACAATCTTTTGAATAAAGTCAATTTCATGTCAATTTAAAAAATCGTCTTTGTTTTATTCCAATTCAAAGTTGTATACCTCTAAAAAAAACACCCATTATTTTTTATATTATAGAAATTAATAATTACTAAGTAATATGAGGGTCTTGTGGAAATGCTTAATAAAAGGAAAGGGCAAATCGTGGTAATTATAATCTGAAAAAAATTATTGGAACTCGAAACGTCAAAACAAATGTCAAATGCAATTTTTATTACAATCAATTGTGGTTTATTCCCATATAAAATAATATTTAAATTAAACATGCGACAAGAAAACAGTTATCACTAACAAAATATTTTTTTACAATACGAAAAAAAAAAAGAAAAAAAGTTGAAATTTACATTTCTTATTACACATCTTGCAAATATAAGTGTAAACGAAAAAATAACTCTTATAGATTCCTGAAATATAACGGTAATAACACTTTTTATATCGCAAAAATCGCATTTTTAATAAACAAACAGAATAACTCTTTACTAATTAATATTTAATCATCAAATTTTTGAGGGGTATCTTAACCCTTTCTTTACCAGACCTGATCAGCGACGCAGTGCCACCGTTTCCAGGGTTTTTGAAGCGCTAGCAGTACCAGCGACGTATATATACGGTTGCTCATTAAATGCAAAGAAAAACTCAGAAAATGTTCTTTAGTGTTCAAAAAAAGATAAAACGAAAGTATTTTTAATAACTAACTATAAACTAAATATGAAATGAATACGAAAGTAGTCATTAGAATTATTCCTGGGTATGGTAAACGCCAAAGCAAGGATGTGCGCAGGACCCACGTCCCATTCCCGACACATGTACCTTGATTCGCGCCGTTTCTTTGATTGAGTCTTTGTTGTTGAGCAAACAGTGCATCTACGAACTTTGTTGTTGGGGACAATATCAGGAAAATGTCTACCTACAAGACAAAAAACGTTTCGTACAGGTATTACAGTTGTATGTTGTGGTAAATGATACCTAAAAATAACATCTCATTGTAACAAGATAATTTAAAGATTAGATCCACATACCTGTCTAGAAGCTGACGAATAAGATTCAAGTGAAACTGGGCCACAGGAGTTTTCTCTGGGTGTTGTATAAGATATATTGCATGTGCATTTAGAATAGAAAGGTCCAATATGAGAAAGAAGAGCTTTTTATACCATTTGACGGTTTTCCTGACGCTTTCTGTGGAACTTAGTAACATGTCAGTCCTGTCCACTGCTCCCATATTCATATTGTAATATATTACACAAGCTGGTTTTTTAATGAATTCGTTTGTCTTTCTGTCTTTTTTAGCCAATTCTACCTTTATGTACGCGCTATCTCAGAGTCTTTATGTCTTGGTGCGTGGTAGTAAGCATAGTGACCTCTCTTCGATCCTTCCATTTTAGTCCCAACATATTGCAACTTGACATTGAGGAAGTTGCACCTTTCTG
This sequence comes from Diabrotica undecimpunctata, assembly GCF_040954645.1. Taxonomy (NCBI): domain Eukaryota; kingdom Metazoa; phylum Arthropoda; class Insecta; order Coleoptera; family Chrysomelidae; genus Diabrotica; species Diabrotica undecimpunctata. The sequence goes on from NW_027313861.1 coordinate 9,523, forward strand.
TAGTTTTTCTGCTAAATTAGGCTTGTGTTTTCTGTTGACCCTGACTGTTCAACAAGAGTTAGTTTTATGGTCAAATATGTAACTTGACAAACTAGGAGACGTGTACCGGTTATCAGTAAAGAGCGAGTGACCTTTGTACAAGTAGGGTTTCATAAGAGTGACAACCACAGATCCTGAAAGGTCGATATCCTCATAATGATTTATTTCGGTGTTTTTACCTACATAAACGATAAAGTCTAACACATAACCCGTTTCACAGTCACACAGAAGAAACAATTTTATTACAAATCGATGGCGTTTGGTTCTTATAAACTGTTTAAACTGCAGCCGTCCTTTGAATAGAACCAAACTTCACCCAAATGAGTTTTTTACCTGCAAAAAAACGCCTCCGGCCTTGTAATAAGAGTCCGCTTGAGGTTGATTAGCATAAGTTTGGCTTTTCTATGGCGTGCTGCGAACAATAGCACAGCGATAAATGTAAAAAATTCATTTTCTGTAAGTGGCGACTAAGCAACCTTTTTATTTTTGCAAACTTCCGCTACAGCAAAAGTATTTGTTTCATGTATAATTAAATTAACGGTACCTGGATTTAGAAAGGAAAGAAAACAATCTATTTCCCTGGCAGGATTCTCAATATTGTCTAAATGGGCACCTGAATTTGTGTCATCAAACTCGTACACGACAGGAACAAACTGCTGTTTATCCCACTGTATACTAAAATCATCCGCTAAAGCTCTTTTACTTTCATTTCTCGATGTATTTGCAACCACAACTTCGGCTTCGTCCTTATCAGCACCTTCATTTTCAGAAATATCTTCATCATTCCCATAAATAATATTAACAATCTCCTCCTCTTCTGAATCATCGCTATCTGGTACATAATCGCTTTTACTTTCTACAAAAAGCTCTTCATTGGAATCCAAGCATGCCAGTATATCATCATATTCTTTTTGCGTTAGTCCACACAAACCACCTGTATCACATGAGCGCCTTCTTTCACAATACATTTGCACTGCAACAGTAACAGCAGAATACGCGTAGTCCGTGCTAACATGATATTTGCGGTACAAGACGCATGCTAAAAATAGACCAAAAACCCGACCATACCCGGCAGTTACCCAAACGCCTTGTATCAGAAGCTGCCGTATCAATACGGCAGTTGGTTCATCACAATGCATGTTCGAACGTACCAATACGGGATTTTAGCTGATGGCACTGTAACAATGCCGGATAAATGGGGCAATGGGGCTGGCAGAGGTACAAAAAAAATTTGATGCCGTATACAAACGGCATGGTATTAAAAACGTTTTCACTCGAGAACGTATATATACATCACCGGGAATAGTGGCACTTTTCTCCAAACCGTATATATACGTCGCTGGTAAAGAAAGGGTTAAGAGCATCGAAAGCCAACTTGTGGGACAAGTTTTGAAATTAGTATTCCACTTTTGTTTATTATAGCATCAATTATAATTTCAACGGTTTTTTAGAAGTATTTCTTCTTCTTCTTGTAGTGCCTATCCATTTCAGATGTTGGCGACCATCATGGCAATCTGTATTTTGCAAACTGCTGCTCTGAAAAGATTTGTGGTTGTTGTGTTAAACCACGTATGTAGATTTTTCAGCCAGGAAATCCTTCGCCTTCCTAGTCCTCATTTTCCTTCTACTTCTGCTTGTAGAATTAAATGCAGCAACCCATATTTTTCGCTATTCCTCATGATGTGAGGAACTCTTTTTCCTTTTGCATTCTTAATAAAACGTCTTTGTTAATAAAGTGGTCGGTATAGGATATCTTCAGGATCTTGAAGCCGGAATTCGAATTAACTGAGAATGTATCAATAACATCAGATACACGTATGACACGCTGGTAATAATAATAATAATATCGTATGGCTTTTTTTGCCGGGGAGATCCTTTCGGATTGTTCCGGCGCCAATTGCATCGTTAATCGTGTTTTAAGTAGCTAGTGTCGATGCACACTAGCCCAGCGGAACCGACAGCTTTACGTGCCCTTCGAAGCAAGGGGAATGGCTCGTATCATTTTTAGAAAACAAAATGTCGTTGTTGGTGCCGAGATTCGAACTCGTGCGCTCTGGCTTACAAAGCCAGTATCTTGCCGCTGAGCTGCGGCTGACACGGAGGTATTCATGGCAGTTATGAAGCCCTCCAGGAGTTAATAAATAGAATCACAGAAGTGAGTAAGAGATATAGACTTTCACTGAACATTAAGAAAACAAAATGTATGATGATCTCTTAGAAGGAACAGCAAATTGAAAGAATCAGTGTGAAAGAACCAATCAATAGAAAGAGTAAAAACATACAACTATTTTGGTACGAACGTCAATTGAAATTGAGACCATTCCCTAGAAATGTAGGATAGAGAAAGCAAGATCTGCATTTCAAAAAATGGCTAAGCTATTCAAATGCCACGATTTATCAGTACCCATAAAATCAGGTTACTACGATGTTATATGTAAGAAAATCGAGGCTTTCGAAATGTGGCTTTATCGTCGAATCCTGAAGATATCCTATATCGACCACGTTACTAAGCAGGAGGTTTTATTAAGAATGCAAAAAGGAAAATAGTTGTTAACCACAACAAAAACAGCCAAAATCAAATACCTCGGTCACATCATGAGGAACAGCGAAAGATAAGGGTTGCTGCAATTAATTCTTCAAGAAAAAGTAGAAAGAAAACGAGGACCAGGAAGGCGAAGGATTTCCTGGCTAAAAAATCTACATAAGTGGTTCAACACAACAACCACAAATCTTTTCAGAGCAGCAGTTTCCAAAATACAGATTGCCATGATGGTCGTCAACATCCGAAACGGATAGGCACTACAAGAAGAAGAAGCATAAATTAAAAAATGTCTGTGGTATCGTGTATGACATCACAATACCACTAATGACCTAAAAAATATCGATATCATTCTAGGATTAAAACTTTATTTGACTGGGCTATTTAAGCATTTGCATACGGTAATGCAGCCTGTTAAGTGCACATTTGGGATAGTGCATTGAACTACTTCGTAGACTATTTCTGGTATTTTATAAGTATCTATTTCGTGACCCGATTTCTATTACCGGATTCATCTCTATTATTATAACACTTTTTGAATAAAACTCAGAAATTTGTGCTTCACAAAAGCTTTGGCGCTGTATAATATACACCCAATTATTCATTAGAAAATTGAGGCAACGATGTTATCATTTTTGTTATTGTCTACTGTCTAAATTCCGGAGGCTTTGGCATTAAATTTTGTGGCATATAATACGTCAGACTGATTTTCGATAAATAGTTAATTTTGACTTCAGTCCGTTACAAAATTAAATAATTTATTATTTAATGTTACATATGCTTTATGAGACAGATAATCTAATAAACGATATTTACAAAGTTTGTAAGAGTAAAAAACCGTAATGTTTTGAGTTTATTTAATATTTTATATCTAGAAATAGAGGAAGAATACAGAAATAAACAACACATGTAGTTCATATCTATACATAACATGGAACCATACCAAGAATGATGAAAAGAAGGCACTGACCGAATGATCCGAAGAGCAAAATAAATATCTAGAATTTGATGCCAAAGACAGAGGAACACTTAAATCAGCTGTATAGTGAAAAGAATATAACCCAGATCTATAAAGTTATGTCCACATGTTGCTAGTATTGGTATATTTGATCTTCTCTCTCTTGTCGTTTCCTCATTGCTGAGGATCGTGATTTCCTACAATGCGGGCTGTCAATTCTCTCCATCTCCTGCGATTTTGGGCTGCTCTCATGGACTCGGAAAACGTCTCTCCAGTGGCTTTCTGTACTTGATCTGACCATCGGATAGGTGAGCGTCCTCTGCCTCTACGTCCTTCTACGTTTCCGCACACAATTAGTCTTTCTAAGTTGTCATTGTCTCTTCTCGCAATACGGCCAAAAAACTTTAAAACATTTGCAAGACACTGAGAGGAGAGTCTGGTCTGAATGTTTAGCTCTTCGAGAATCGACTGATTAGATCTGTGCTCCATCCACGAGACGCGCAGCATTCGTCTCCAGCACCACATTTCGAATGCGTCTATCCTTTTACTATCCTCTGATTTTATTGTCCATGTTACGGCACCGTAACTTAGGATTGAAAAAATGAGTGTCCGTACCAGTCTCATTTTGAGTTTTTTGGATAAAGATCGGCCCTTCCATATTTTTGACAGTCGACTCATCGCGTTCTTGGCCATCCCTATTCTTCTGCGAATTTCCGTATGGGAGGAGGCTGTATTGCTTAAGGAAGATCCTAGATACGTGAACTCGTCTACTTTCTCGAATTGATTTAGGGTGCCTGTTGTTTGGAAGATATTCGCGTGGTCCACAATCATGATTTTTGTTTTCTGATTATTAATCTTGAGCCCACACTTGTTGCTTTCGGTTTCTACTCTCTTTATCAGTCTCGACATCTCCTCTTCAGATGTTGCTATCAGTGTTGTATCGTCTGCGAATCTTAAGTTTGAGATCTTTTTTCCTGCAATGGAGATGCCGCCTCTCCATCCATCGAGTGCGTTCCTCATTATGTATTCTCCATATAAATTGAACAGGTCTGGAGATAGTATGCACCCTTATCGTACACCTCTGCTGGTTTTGAAGGTATCAGATGCTGGTTTTCAATTCTTATTTTAACTGAGTTATCTTCGTATAAGTTTTTAATTAATATTGCCAAATGATCTGGAACTCCCATCTCATGAAGAACTGTCCAGAGAACTTCCCACTTCACACAATCAAATGCCTTTTGGTAGTCTAGAAAACAGGTTATTATTGGAATTTTAAATTCGCGGGCCTTTTCTATGAGCTGCCGCATATTAAGGATTTGCTCTCTCGTACCCTTCCCTTTGACAAAGCCTGCTTGTTCTTGGGGAATTTGTTTGTCTAAGTATTGTTGCAAACGGCGAGGATATTTGATCTTAAGATCCTTTAATGTAGTTGATTATGTGTCTATTTTGGGTTTTTAGATCTTTTTAGGTTTCACTCTCATTCCCAATACGACGGGATTGTATCAAAAGTTTGTAGGTCTGAAGTCGCATCCGGAGTAGGCTTAGGCATTAACGATGTTATTTATATATCTTGCGTATGAAAGGCAGAATTTACAGAACAGTCATCAGACCAATAATGACATACGCGGCAGAAACACGACTTGATACAGAGAGGACAAAAAGGATGTTAGAAACAGCACAGACGAAAACACTTAGAAAAATTGATGGTAAAACACTAAGGTTCTTTATCTTGAGGAAACCTCGATGTACGAGCTCCTTCCCATATCAGTTGGCCCACTTATGGAATTTGCAGTTTAAGTCGATTACGATAAACAAATTATACTCTGCCTTTTTTTATAAGTTCCCATATTTATTATTCTGACATTTTTATTAATATTTATTAAAAACATTACCCTTATGGTTTTCTATTTATTTTCAACAATAAAAAACAATTCACTAAACCCTGGCTATGCATTCACGTTATGTCAACATATGTTGATTTTTTCAAAATTGCGTTAAATCCAAATCCCTATGGAAAATGACATCAAAACAATAATATTGTCAGTTAATGGCAAATGTATTTTGTAGTATTGTAAAGGTTTTTGCCGTTTGTGGATTATACAATGGGTCGAGGTAAAGTTATCGATGAAAAAATTTGTTCAATCATTACTAGATTTTTTAATTCTGGAAATCCCATTCGGAAATCGCGAATATGTTGCAATTGCCACGCTATAGTGCAAGAAATATAGTCAGAAGATACAAAACTACAGGTTCGGTCGTCACAAAACCTAGAAATGTACGAAAAAGTAAAATAACCGAAGCAGATCGAAGTTTATTAAGACGCATTATAGTGAAAAGTCGACGAGCAAATTATATGGAGTCAAGCGTTTTATGGAGTGGCGTTAGACACGTGTCTAGATCAACATGTCACCGAGAGGACCACAAATTAGGATTTGGTACATACAAAGTAAGTTTTATAGTTGAAAAAATTCGTACGAATTGTTTTTAATAAATTTCATTTTATTTTAGGCTAAGGAAATGCCACTTTTAACATTACAGCAACAAAAAATAGACAAAGATGGTCAAAAGAGCATAAAGATTGGACTCAGTCGCAATGGGATTCAATTCAATGGAGTGATGAGTCCAGATTTGAAGTGTGTGTTGGAGACAGTAGGAGTCGAGTCATTCGCAGAAAAAATTAAGCTTTCCATCCCGACTGTCTGAAGAGAAAAGTCAAATTTCCTGCATCTGTCATGATCTGGGGCAGCATGTCGTCTAAAAGTGTGGTAAAGTTACATTTTATCGATGGGATTGTAAACACAGACAAATATTTTTGTGTTGGTGCAGGCGCAGGTTGTCATACCTCAAAAAAGAGTTTAAAATGGATTGAAGAACATGGCATACCACTTCTGGAATGGGTTTCTAACAGTCCCGACTTGTCCCTGATACAGACTTTGTGGCGCGAAATGAAAAAAGCTTTGAGAAAACATCCTGCCAGTTCCGTCAACGAATTGAAGGAAAAATTGCACGAAATATGGGATGCCTCGAAGAATTGTGGATGTCATTAAAAATAAAGGGGATGCAACTCAGTGGTAATTGTTACTATTACATATGCTATGCGTTTTATTATTATTCTGTTTAATCAATAGTTTTCATTAGGTTATAAAATATTTTCTATAATTAGGAAATTCAAAAATGTTCAAAAATTCAATGCATTAAAACTTCTAAAATTTACGATGCGCTTTTATTTTTGTTCCCTAAAATTTAATTTTCTTATCAATCTAACGTTGGGCCAACTGATATGGGAAGAGGTTCGTATATAGTCGTCGTTTAGGGAGTTTAGCCACCAGCAGCACTTTTGCATTACATTCGCCCATAAAGACTTTTGTGTCGTAATTTTTCATATCTTTCTTAGCTCTTTCAATGTTGAGGTAAAATTCTTCGAGCTCCCTCAGTACTATTCGTATGTTGCCCCCATACACTTGTACTAGGTCTATTTGGCCCGTTTAGTTTGGGCAGCATTACTCGATAATTTATTGGTAGAAGACTAGAATTCCAACATAATTTTGAGCTGTCTCTTTAATGACAATACAAACATATTTTAATGCTATTTGTACTACTTTTATTTTCATGTCAAGTTTGTAATTTTATTTATTTATTGTAATTCATTGTCATGGCATTTGGGTCATACGTTAAATGTACAGATTGTAAGAGCAGTTTTTAAAAATACATTTTTATTTGAAATTGCAAATTTAAAATGCATCAATTAAGTATTCATCTAATCAGAACAAAATTGTTTTTCTCGGTTTGATTGTAATTTAGATTTATCGATTTCGATTCAAATTCGAATTTGATTAAGCCTTATTTAATTAAATAATGTTACATTGGAACTAAAATGTCACAATTTAACAACCGTTGCAAACAACTCATGACATGTGTTTTGCGTTTAATGAAACCAAATTCGTTTCATGAAACAGAAGTTTTGGATTCTAATTTACTATAATTGTTCCCTTTTTCCCTTTGTACTTTATGAACGTGCATATTGATAATATAGGCAAAACGGTAACAAAATTTCATAACTATTTTACAATCGATTGCGATATTAATTAATGAGAAAAAACTTACTGTCGATCAAGTCTCTTGTTGACGGTTTAGGAATTGAAGCAGCTGAAAACAAAAAGAGTAATTAATATTCATCAAGGTTTATAAAAAATATTTTAAAAAAATATACACAAACACAATAAAACAGGTCTGAAATTCTGATTATCCACAGTTTATACATAGTCAGTCCATATTGTGCGGTCGCTCCCGTAGAAAAAATGTTTTTGATTCGGTTTCTTTGCGGATTCTTGTTCAAAAATTTCTCCTTTAAACAAATCTGGAAGGTGCCGAGCAAAATTTTTGGGCAGAAATTATTTAAATAATTTTTTTAAACAAATTCCAAAAATCACCTTTTTTTCGAAAAATATTTTTTTAGGTTTTTTTTGTCATTCTAAACAAAAAGATCTCTTGTCATTTTCTTCCTAAAGTTGCCAGCTTTCGAGTTATAAGCGATTTAAAAGCTGAAAAATGCGAAAATACGCATTTCAAGGTTTGAAAACTCATATGTAAATTGTTATTTTTGAAGTTTCCAAGTGTGTAAATTGAAGTTTCAAGATTGTGAAGAGCAATCGGCGCTTATTTCAATGTAGACTGTTGTTTTTTAGTTGTTAATTATGCGCTACCATCCGATTTACGCATCTATAATATGATGCGTCTCTGTGTTAAACAAATATTATACGTACTTATTATACGTAAATATTATACGTACGCGAAAAAATCCCAACAAATATTGACATTATAGTTAATAGAGAAAAAAGTGAACAATTTCAAAATTATGTAAGTTCAAAAAAGTTAGATTGCAAAGCTATTATGCAAAAACTATTTGATCAATTTTATTGAAATTGATTTCAATCAAATTTATGGAAATTGATCAAATTTTATTGTGTGATGATTGAACATATTAAAGAGATTTCTTTCACGAAGTATGAAGGGCCTACGTATAATATAAGTATGAGAAATAAAATTATAAAAAAGCTCTTTTTAACTAGTTTTTTATGGTTTTTAGTATTTTTTCAGATAGCCGGTCAGATAGCCAAGAGGGCTGGGCGGCCGGCTTCTCATTCGCTTCACTGCGAGTGGTTCAGTGGACGTGGGTTCGGTCTCCAGCTCGGTGTACAGAAAAACAAAAAGTCTAACGCAGCAGTTTAAAATTCTAGATGAATCTGCGGCTTAGACTAGAATATGCTGGTGTCTGATCGGCCTATGGTGGAGCAGTACGGCAAGAGGTAAGGGCTTGCGGCTCGGTGATATTCCTCCATAGATCCCTACCGGAAGGGCGTGACGCCTAAAATACCGGTTATTTATATATATATATATATATATATATATATATATATATATATATATATATATATATATATATAGAAAAGAAATTTAATCTTTGCAGATAAGTTAAATAGTAAACTCTTAAATATTGGGGAAATCTGCAAGAAAGACTCTAATGAGTATCAATTGTTTCGCCGAACGTTTTCGCCAAAGAGAATTAATTTGGCTTCTTCAGGGCTGAAAGAGAATAAATTATAATTAGCTACCATATATTAACTATTAAAACATTATTGATCTTACCGTAACTTAGAATTGTAGAGTTAGAATATTAAAAAACTTTGCTAGTCTTTCTTGCAGATTTCCCCAATATTTAAGAGTTTACTATATATATATATATATATATATATATATATATATATATATATATATATAGTATTTTTTTATTATTAATAATAATTTCTAAGATTTGCAACCACATTTATCTTATGTAATCCAGTACAAAACTTTTATATATATATATATATATATATATATATATATATATATATATATATATATATATATATATATATATATATATATATATATATATATATATATATATATATACTATATATATATATATATATATATATATATATATATATATATATATATATATATATATAGATATATATATATATATATATATATATATATATATATATATATATATATATATATATATATATATATATATATATATATATATATATATATATATATATATATATATATATATATATATATA
>NW_027313862.1:0-19181 GCF_040954645.1 Diabrotica undecimpunctata
CGCGCTATCTCAGAGTGCCACGCAGAAGTCAAGCATGCATTTTGAAATTTACGAAAGTTCCGAGTGGAAAAAATCCTACCTAAACGTCGCGTTTTCGAGGATGGTTTGTTGAGAGTGTTAAACCTGGTATATGCTGCTTCACGATCAAATAGTTTTGCATTAATATAATTAATATAATTTATTTTATAAAATTTTTCACTAAACATCAAGCTATTGCTATTTTTATGACGTAATGTCAAAATTACAGCATTCTATATTTATTGAATTACTTCAAAACTATTTGGCACTAAGAAGTTTTATTTATTTAAGACCTTCGTGACAAATATTATACAAAGTGTTGCATATGATTGAACTCGTATTGAAGTGAGGTTTCCAATATTAATACAATAGGTATATAGGGTGTTGTATTTAAAAAACCAAAGAGACTAATGATATCTGAAAAAATTGTAAATCTGGCAATATTTCAAGCACTAAATGTGAAATCTCCATATTGCAGAATATGCGTATCCCGGTTTTTGTACAATTCGGACCATCTATTTAAGAGATAATTAATCGTTTTCAGACTTTTGGTCCACTCTGTAGATCTTTGTTAAGTATTACCATTGTATTACATTGGTTCTTTTTCGTTTCTAACTATTTTTTCCTTTCCTTCCTGCTCTCTTTTTAATTTTTTCCATTCTTCTGGCCTTTCATTTTTGTGTTATCATTTTTTCTACATTAATTTTTGTTTTATTTAAAATACGGAAACTATTAATCCACCGTATATTTACTAGGAACGAGTAATGTGGTTCTTAAACCGAAAACGACAGAAGAAGTGTCCAAAATTTTATCATATTGTAATAAAAATAGAATAGCGATTTGCCCAACGCGCTATCTCAGAGTGGTATGGCAGGAGGATCCAATCCCGTTTTTGATGAAGTTGTTGTATCCACTGAACTGATGAATGAGATTATTAGTTTGGATGAAAATTCGGGTAAGTACCAAAACGGAATTGGAATTATTATTACTAGATTTTTATGCAAGATATGACACCCTTGTGCATGACAATAAAGTTAGTGACGAAGTATTTAACAAAGAAAATAGACATGTAAATTTCAATAATAACTTATTCTTAGTTCGTAACTTGCAAAAATTTACCATTTTAATTATTTATCTAATATTTTATAACCGTTACATCGCTTTTATAGCATGTTTATTGTTCATAAGAAAATTAAGGAATTTTTCGGTCTTGCATTAAAACAAAAAACAAACAATATATATATATATATATATATATATATATATATATATATATATATATATATATATATATATATATACATATAAACTAAGGTACACTCGAAGAGTGGTGGGTTTTTCGGTCAAAGTGGAGAAATAAAAGACAAAGAAGGTGGCTACTTCATCTATTTATTGAAGACGTGTCGCTTTCTGCTCAGAAAGCATCATCAGTTCATCTAAAAAGAACAATATGAAACCAAACATCCATAGAGAAGTTAAAAACATGTGTGTTACCTTACAAAGACATGTAGCAGTCAATGATGTTAAAAATATGAAAAAGCTTACGATACTGGACATTTAGAGTTAAAGTTGTATAAAACAATTAATTGAAACTAGGTATAGTTTACAAATTAACAGAATTAGCACAGCAAAATAACATGTGATAATCATACATGTATATAAAAAAAGTTATTATAAAAACTTAAGTAAAAAACATTAAGGTTTTAATGTGTAAAGAACTAGAAAGATCATGAGAATGCACTTCCAACAATTTATTTATAATCAGTTAAATTTAAATTTTGACTTTAGGTAACATTATTGAATTATTTAAGATTAAAATATAGTATTAAAGATAAAAAATGAAGTTACCAGTCTTAAGCTTACTGAATCTCGCAGGTAAATGAATTTACAGGTTTAACACCCACGCAAACAACGTTTGATGACCTTAAGGCCATATCTATTCATCCATTGTTGAATTTTTTCTGCAGAAACCACATTGGTATTTGCCAACTATTTTTTCAGTGGGTGGTCTAAGCCTTCTATAAATGAGGTTGGACATTATTTTGTATGCTCATTTAACAACGTGATTCTACGGTAGTTTCTACATGCTAACTGATCTCAGTTTTTATGTAATGGTACAATATTTCTGATATTCCACTTCGCTGTTACTGCTTATTCAACCATATATTTGTTATAAGGTCAAGTATTGCTTTTATTAATGCATCTCCTCCTTCTTTTAGTAGCTCCGATGCTATTTGATACGATCCCGGTGATTTATTGTTCTCTAGTTTTTAACTGTTAACTTTGCTGTTCAAAGTGTTGTTGGTGGACTCTTTTCTCTGTCGTTTGCTTAGTGTAATGGTATATCAGGGTTCGCCTCCCTCCTATTTCCCTCAAGCTTTTTCGTTTTTGTTCATCTTCTTAATATTTCTTGCTGTTCTTTCAATATATTACCCTTCTTATCTCTACACATCATTGTTCTCGGTTTGAAATTTTTTTTTCCGCTTTTATTCAGTTTCTGGTAAAACTTTCTTGCCTCTGTTGGCTTACTTAGTTCTTGTGCTTCTTGAAGTTCTTTGTTAATATTTTTTTCTTTTTTCTTCAGTGGATTTTCTTTTCTTCTTTACGTAGCTGTTTATATTTCTACTGTGCTTGTCGGGCTCTATGCCCCTGTTGCACCAGTAAATATGCTCTGTTTTTTCTATTTCTATTTTAATCTGAAATTCTTCGTCAAACCAGTCGTTTGTTCTTGTGCTTCTTTGTTTACCTTTCATGCCTAGTACTTCTTCAGCTGCTTATCTTATGATGTTTCTGCACTCCTTTCACTCCTCATTTATGTTTTCATGTTTGAGTTTGTTTTCTAGTTTGTTGTTTATATTTTCTTTATATTCTCTCTTTTTGTTTTTTTTGTTTATATGTTTTCTTTTTCTATGTGCTAAGCAGGAACATATAACAGAAAATGGAAATTACTGACGAGGAAGCGGCGACAGCCGTAGAATATCTGTTATATATGTATACATATCAAATCCGTTTTGTATTTGTGTTATCATCTTTGGTATTTCTGATATCTTACTAGTTTTGTGTTCCAGGTGTAATAATCTGCCAGGCGGGATGTATTCTCGAAAATATTGACAAATATGTAGCCGAAAAAAATTTAATTGTGCCGTTAGATATAGGCGCGAAGGGTTCTTGTCAAATTGGTGGAAACGTTTCAACCAATGCTGGCGGTCTAAGGATGGTGAGGTTCGGAAATTTACATGGAAATGTATTAGGACTGGAAGTCGTAAGTATAAGATTTATATAAAAATGTTATAACGTATGTTTAGGTAGGTAATATAAAATCAGCTGGTTAATAAATTAAGGCAGCAAAAAAAGGAAATTTTTTATATGGTTGTGTAGGAATATTTCTTACTATAAGTATTTAGCATAGTTTTATTCATTAGTTACGCCACTGCAAGGAACCACTTAAATAATATGCTTAAGTCGCTATAAGGGAGACGGGATTCAGAGGCGAAGGGGGACAGGAGATATGTAGACGAGAACACACATTCCTCCTGAGCCGGGCATTCGATTTTTGTCGCTCGAACTGAATATACTTAAATTATCGTGCACGCCGAAAAAGACGAAAAGACGAAATCAATTAACGACGGGGGTGTTCGATATTTTAATTCGCAGGTCGCAGACAATTATCCGTAATCTTGTGTATTGTAAATGTAAATAACATCGTTACAGTGTATTGTATATAATAAAGACTTCTCGCATAGATCGCGGACTTTTAATATAACGTTACCCTCTTCAAATAATAAAAGAACTTCAATTAAGACCTACATTTTGGGGGCTCAACCGAGATTATTTCGAAAGAGACAGTAACGTTTATTTGTGCCGCTAATTATGGAAGCAAGATTATAAAAGACGCAGTTTGTGAAAATCGAATCAACGACGAAGTGACTGTTTTGTAACATAATATGCCAAGTGTAAATAAGAGGCTGAAGTGGCGAGGCGATTGACGACGAAGCAGACTACAAGTGGCTTTTGCAGACGACGACGATAAGATTAATTTATGGTTTATGGATGTTTGGACCCACTGGATGATGACAAATGATCAGGTGACTTTGTTCCTTTAATAGATCGTGCGAAGATTATTTTTTTATCATGAACTGTGAACATTAAGAAAATAACTTTTAAACAAACAAAAGTATTTGTAATTATTTGTTGATTTAACTTTACTCTGTTGATGTGAGGACTTATATTTTGATAATGATAGTTGATGCTTGACTATAATAATATTTTAAATTGAATGTAAAAATCAAAATCTTTTAGTAGGATATTTTGCTTTATTCTGAGATATTATTGTACTTATTATATTGTTGTAATATAAAGAGATAAGATTTGCGAATTAAAAGCGACCACAACCTCGTTCACAGTAATACTAATTTAGACTACACTCAGAAAAATAATCTATAATCTAAGTACATCCGATTTTGCAAGTCCAATTGTACTCGTCAAAAAGAAAGACGGACAGATCAGAGTTTGCGGTGATTACCGAAAACTTAACCGGAATATAATAAAAGATAGGTTTCCATTACCTTTAATAGAAGATGTATTGGATCGGTTACAAGGTGCAGAATATTTTAGCACAATAGACCTCAAGAATGGATTCTTCCATGTACCAATAGAGGAAGATAGCATTAAATACACGGGATTCTTCACCCCAGACGGACAATACGAATTTTTAAGGTGTCCGTTCGGATTGTGTAATAGTCCTGCAGTGTTTCAAAGATTTATTAGCCACATATTTAGAGAGCTGACATCCAAGAACATAGCAATTTACTATATGGATGACATAATAGTTTTAAGTAAATATGACGAAGGTAAGGAATTGTTAGTCATTCCGAAACGAATGCAAACAGAAGTAATTAAATTGTTACACGACGTAGGACATTTTGCTGTAACAAAAACACAGGAGTTAATTCAAAGGGAATGTTATATTCCTAATCTTGGAGAAAAAGTCGAGCATTGTGTAAGAAATTGTATTAAGTGTATACTTGGAAGTAGAAAAGAAGGCAAAAAAGAGGGTTGGTTACATCCGATACTAAAAATCGATGGACCTTTACAAACATTTCATGTTGATCATTTAGGACCGTTAGCTACAACCAACAAGAACTATAATCACATTTTGGTGATCATCGACGATTTTTCTAAATTTGCATGGTTTTATCCTACAAAATCAACGGCGGCAAAAGAAGTCATAGAATGTATGAAGAGGCAACAGAAGGATTTCGGAAATCCTCTCCGAATAATATCCGATAGAGGTACCGCATTTACAGCGAACGAGTTCGAAGAGTATTGCCAAAGTGAAGAAATTAAGCACATTAAGATTACGACAGGTGTACCAAGAAGCAATGGGCAAGTAGAACGTGTCAATAGAACGTTAATCCCAGTATTAACCAAATTGAGTATAGAGGAACCGACGAAGTGGTATAAGCATATTTATAAGCTGCAACAGTTTGTTAATTCCACTTATCAAAGAAGCATTGATGCTACGCCATTCGAAGTACTTTTTGGGACAAAGATGAAGAATAAAGAGGATCTAAGGATGAAAGAAATAATAGAGCAGGAAATGATCAAACAATATGATGAAGGTAGAGACATGTTAAGAAACGAGAGTAGACGTCAGTTAATCAAGGTCCAGGAGAACAATAAGCGCAGGTATGACTTACGAAGGAAGAAGCCGAGAATGTATAGAAAAGGGGACCTAGTGGCAATTAAGAGAACGCAGTTTGGTAGTGGACTCAAACTGAGGAAGAAATATCTTGGACCATATGTGGTAGTAGATGTTAAGCCCAATGATAGATATGATGTGAAAAAGTCAGGATATCATGAAGGCCCCCTGAGCACATCAACGTGCGCTGAATATATGAAGGCATGGGTAGAGAACCAATCAGAATCCGAGTCGGATTCCTAGCAGGATGGCCGAATGTAGGAATATTTCTTACTATAAGTATTTAGCATAGTTTTATTCATTAGTTACGCCACTGCAAGGAACCACTTAAATAATATGCTTAAGTCGCTATAAGGGAGACGGGATTCAGAGGCGAAGGGGGACAGGAGATATGTAGACGAGAACACACATTCCTCCTGAGCCGGGCATTCGATTTTTGTCGCTCGAACTGAATATACTTAAATTATCGTGCACGCCGAAAAAGACGAAAAGACGAAATCAATTAACGACGGGGGTGTTCGATATTTTAATTCGCAGGTCGCAGACAATTATCCGTAATCTTGTGTATTGTAAATGTAAATAACATCGTTACAGTGTATTGTATATAATAAAGACTTCTCGCATAGATCGCGGACTTTTAATATAACGTTACCCTCTTCAAATAATAAAAGAACTTCAATTAAGACCTACAGTTGTAAAGGTACGAACTCAACACAATTATCAGCACAAGGAATTTATTTAAATAACGTGAGAATAGCAAAAATTTCAAACATATTGCCCGTTGATAGCATGTACCATTTCGGGCTTAAAATTACTGAGTTTTAAGGGTTTAAGGGTATATATATATATATATATATATATATATATATATATATATATATATATATATATATATATATATATATTTCTAAAGTATTCAACTAGTGAATTCAGTGGTTTAATCGGTCATTCAGTTGGCAATTAAAAAAAGAAGTCAACTACTTCATAAGTTTGTCGAAGACGTTTCGCTTTATACTTACTTTAGAAATATAAATTGACGGTCGTAGTCTTTACAATATATATATATATATATATATATATATATATATATATATATATATATATATATATATATATAGAAAACCTGCAAAAATATGATGCCGATATTAAAATATTATTGCATTTGGCATACCATCAGGCACCTAAAGATTTTCTGAAAAAAATTGGTACATAGATGGACTAAAGGATGTTGAAATGCCACAAGCTTTTCGACTACAGTATCACTAAACGCTAAATGGAGCACTAATCAGCCCAGGAGTACGATTAAAAGAAATAAGATTCGAGATGCAAAGAGATCAAGAGGCAGACCACAGATGAGGTGGAAAGATGACATCAGGAAACAAGGAGGTCCCACATGGCAGAGAACAGCTCAAGATAGGGAAAGATGGAGAGAACTGGGGGAGACCTACATCCAACAATGGAAGGATAGAGAATAGGTGCAAAAAAAAAGATTCGAGAAATGAGGAAGTCACTATCACAGATAATCAATAACTTATTTCATCCCAGATGTTAAGCATATTGCCAAATCTTTAAGAAAAATCTCAAAATCAAAACAGATGTTTTAATTGCGGAAGAATAGGGCATTTGCAAAATAATTCGGCAAAAGCCGGTCCCAGGCAAGGACAGAAAAACCAAATAATGAGGTCAGAAGGTTGCTCAGATCGACATTTAAAAGGCCGTCACATAATTCTTCTAGGTATATTAGTAGATATATCTCTCCAAGAAATTGATTTCTTGGAGAGAAGAACGAAAAGACAAGTGACGACAGTAGTGAAGTGTGGTGTGATAAACATGAAATTTTAAATTTGTTCTTGGACTCTTATGTATTAAGCGATTTCTTACATCGTTCTAACTCAGGTAGGGGAGGGGTCGCAATATTTGTAAATGTAAGTTGTGCTTTTACATTAAAAACTGTTCGCTTGCTAAGATTGATAAAATATTTGAGTATGCCTTGATTGATTGGAATACCAAAATAACATTATAACTGTTGGCTGTTTTTACAGAGCATCAAAAGATACACAAACTTTCATAAATAAAATGGACGAAATGTTGAGTCAGAAATATTAAACAAAAATATTATTATCTTCATCTGTGGTGACTTCAATATAAATTTTGATCCAAAGGTACACAATATAGATGCATTAAGATTAAAAAATGTTTTTACCTCTTATGGTTTAAATCAATGTATTTTTGAATATACTAGAATACATAATGACTCTAAAACTGTGATTGATAATATTTTCTGCAATGTAAATATTAAGTTTTTATCTTGTTCTGTTGTGTATAACGATGTGAGTGATCATTTTTTACAAAAAGTTTAATACAACTTGAATGCTTCTTTTTTAGGGGATAATATTGTTTATAAAAGTGATTTTAATAGCAGTCTTAATATTAATTATTTTAATCAATTACTCTCTAGGGAATCTTGGTGCTTTCTAGACTCACATCTATCTTTGGATAACAAGTTTTGCATATTTTATGAAAAAATTATGGAACTATTCGATAAAGCATTTCCTTTGCAAACGGTGGATACTTGACAATTTTCTAAACAGTCTAAAAATAAGGGCTGGTTGACTTCTAATTTAATAAATGAGGGAGATTTTATTAGAGACATTTTTAGATCTATAAAATATTCAGAAAGTCATGAGCTCAGAATACGGTATAACATTCTAAAACAAATCATGAATACAAAGTTAAGTTAGCCAAGCAAACTTATTTTAATAATAAAATGATAAATGCGCAGAATAGTACGGCTGAGGCTTGGCGCATCATAAATCGAAACTCTTCTAAATACCCAAGTAAATTTAAAAATAATTTGGGAATTTCTGAGGATGACCCTCATGACATAGCAG
Source organism: Diabrotica undecimpunctata (assembly GCF_040954645.1). NCBI lineage: Eukaryota > Metazoa > Arthropoda > Insecta > Coleoptera > Chrysomelidae > Diabrotica > Diabrotica undecimpunctata. The sequence continues at coordinate 8,611 of NW_027313862.1, forward strand.
AATCTTTCAGTCAACATTTTTCGAATTCCGTAAAAAATTTAATTAGTCAAACTTCACCTGACTATAATCCTAAGAATCTTTCTTCGCCTATACACTCCCTTTTCCTTTACCCTGTTAGTGATGAAGAAATAAAAAGTATAATTAAAGATATCTCAAAAAAATCCTCGGCTGGACTGGATAAGATCCCGTATTCTATGTTAACACATGTATCTCAGAACATATATAAACAATTAACATTTCTAGTAAACCTTTCATTTCAGAAAGGGATTTTCCCTCAAATTCTAAATGCTGCTTTAGTTGTGTCTATACATAAAAAGGTGACAAATCAAAATTTGATAACTATCGAGGCCTATCACTTTTATCTGTTTTCAAAGATATATGAGAAGGCATTTCATACACTTCTCCTTCCTCTCGTATATTAACAAGCACAACATTATAGAAAAGTCTCAATTTGGTTTCCGTAAAGGTATAAGTGTGCAAGATGCACTACTAGCGCTGTGCAATCATATTTTATCTCACTTTGATAAGGGAAATAAAGTTATCTGTTTGTTTTTTGAATTAGCACGAGCTTTTGAAACTGTAAATCATCCAATATTGCTGGAAAAACTTTATCATAGTGGTGTTAGAGGAACTGCGTTAAAGTGGATGCTCACCTTTTTATCGAAAAGGTTTCAAAAAATGAATGTCAATGTGAATGGGAATATAATATTTTCTTCAGAAGAAAGTGTCCTCTCCGGAGTTCCATAGGGAAGTATCATTTGCCCTCTTTTATTTTTGATTTTCGTCAATGATTTAAATCAACTGATAAACGATAGCTCAACATGTTTGGTTCGGAATCCATTAGATAATTTTTCTGATGCAATAAGTGTTCGAGTAGAAAACGTGGAACAGCAATCAGGCTGTTATGTCACTCAATTTGCTGACGATTCCACAATTGCACTAAATTCCAATAATTTTTTTCATGTAGTACAAAAAGCAAACTGTCTAGCAAATTGATCAAAGACCAATATGGTAACCTTTTCACCTTCTACTATGCAGATGAGTCCATTAGTAAAACTTGACAATGGGTCAGTGGTAAATAGCCACTCCACTAAGTTGTTATAAGTTGTTATAGGTGTTTACCTGGATTCTAATTTGTCTTTTAGCTCTCACGTTGATTATGCAGTGGGAAGATTGTCTGTGCACTGTTACGTTCTATGGCAACTTAGGAATTTTGTCTCCCTAGATATCTTAAAACTTTACTATTTTGCTCATGTACAGTCAATTTTGCAATATTACTTAGTTTGTTGGGGAAATTGCTCGCAAATTAATGAGGTGCTTGTTTAAAAAAAAAAAAAAAAATATTCGTACCATGACGTTTAGAAGGCGCTTGGATTCCTGTAGACCAGTTTTTAAACAATTAAATATTTTAACTGTAATTTCGCTGTATATTTTCAGTTGTGTTGTTTATATAAAGTCACATAGATGCAATTTTATTTGCAGAAATGATGTTTCCTTAATGAGTGGCTACAATTTTCATTACAGAAATGATTTGGTGACCTCTGTTCGTCACTTGACCGTTGTGGGCAAGGGTCCTTAACCAACATGCGTTCGTTTGTATAATAAATTACTTACTTAATTTTGTTAAAGAGTCAAATATTTATGTATTTAAGAGAACAGTTAAGGACTTACTTCTGGTAAACACTTTCTATTCGTTAGAGGAATACTTGCAGGCATCTTTTTAACAATTTGTATGTTTTTGTGTATATTTTAGATGTTTTTGTGTTAACTATTTTTATGTACTTATAGTTTTTACTGATTATAGATTGTATTTGACACATTTCAATATTTGTAAAAGTCAGATGAAATAAAGAATATTGATTGATTGATTGGTAGTAAATAAGATATTCTGGAATCTGAAGTTGCATATTTGAAGCAGCAACTAGCAATTAGTTAAAAATGAAATAGAAAGGTTCAGAGAACAGGTGTCAATTTTGCAAAATGAATAATTAAAAAAATTCCAAGATGATTTGAATGAATTACAGGTTTAAAGTCAGTGTCAGCTTGAAGAAAAACAATAGTAACCGAAAAAGTAAGTCTCTGGAGGACCATAAACAGGAAGAAAATAATGATCAGACTTCCCTGGAAACAAGTCAAAAGAAAGATAATGACTTAAAAGTCATACGAGAATCGCTTAAAAACGGAGTAAAACTTATTTGGCAGGAACTAACCAAATATAGTGAAACTATAAAGGCGCACTAGGCTGAATGGGAATCCTTTTATTTTTCTGTGGGAAGTGGGAAAGTCCCGATGGAGTACGTACAGTTTAACAAGCGGTGCTACCAAAATCAGACATTAAAAGTGTATTACAAGAACTTCATAGCAGACTTTCTGGAGGACACTTTGGTGTCCATAGAACACTGACTAGAGTTCGAGACAGATTTTACTGGATCATTGTCGCCGAGATGTACAAGATTGGTGTAAAAGATGTAATTTATGTAACGGTAGAAAAGGCCCTAGAACAAGAAGTTGTGGTAAAATGGCACAATATCTTTCCGAAGAGCCTTTTGAACGAATTGTAGTGGACATTCTCGGTCCATTTCCGATGACAGAGAGAGAGAGAACAAGTACTTAATGGTCGCATAGTGTTTTCCAGCATATCGAGATAAATGTCGCCACTTAAATTTCCTGGTATGAACAAGGGACCAATTATAATTATAGCATCGCCTAATATTCGCGCCCAAACATTCAGTTTTTCAGAATATTGAGATTAAAAAACGGCATTTTAAGTTTTTCGGCATTTTTTAAGTTAACAAAAAAATCCGACGGGCTCTTCGGTAGAAGTGTACATCACTAAAAATAATAGTCCGGGAGATAGCATTACAAATACAAAAGTCATAGTAAGCCGGCGGATATTAACACCCTGTATAATTATTAAACAATAATTATACAGGGTCATCAACAGAATCAACAAAACCTCATTAAATTTTCCATTTAAGCCAAAGTTTCACAATTATTGCTTCACCCTGTATAATTATTATTTATACCATTGGATAGACTTTTTATAGTCTTTTTAATGATGGGTCACAAGTAGGGGTTTGCAATTTAAACTTTTTGGTTGTGGTGGGTGGGGCTAGGGGGTTGATGGGGGTGAGTTCTCTTTTATGCCATTTTAGTTCCCCCTTACTATCCTAGAAACGGTTTCAAGCATTTTTTAATATCAGCTTTTGTTCGTGAGATATAGCCCATTGTAAGTTTTAAAATTGACACACTGTATAAATATAAATATATGAATACATATTATGATACGCGTTCTACGATATTGCAGTTTTAATAAGGGAATTATTTAAAAGTCCTTTGTCTCGATTCCTGTGAGATACGTGGGGCGCCTCCACAATAATACAAAACTCTTGAGATATTATTGTCATTGATGGAGTTTCAATTCCTATAAAAATATTCAATTTTCTCTAATTATTGTAAATAAAAAACTTATCAAGAATCTGATATTTTGCCTTATATAAAGACAAGTTAAATTTGCAGGTAAAAGCAAATGGCGAAGTACTTGATTGCATGAGTACTCTAAAGAAGGACAACACTGGATACCATCTCAAGCACCTTTTTATAGGTTCTGAAGGAACACTGGGATTCATTACCAAAGTTTCTTTGCACTGTCCTCCGCGGCCAAAATTTAAAAACGTTGCATTTTTAGGTAAGTATTGTTACCATAAAGAACAATTTTTATTTAACTCAATATAACATAGATCTTTGACCTTTATAGATACTCTAGAATGATTTAAAGTGGTAATGAATAACAAGTACCCATAACGATAATATTAATAAGTTTATGAGTAGAATAATAGTTAAACAAATTTTACGAAACAAAAAGACAAACTTAATCGAAAAAGTAAAAAAAAATGTAATATTCATTGTTGATGATAAGGCACCTATCCAACTTAACTTAAATTTTTTAAAGAACTGTGAGTTGAGGTAAATACTAGAATAATAAAGGGTGGGCAAAAATTAACAGCAAAGTGTGTACAAGGTGGTACACCAAAAATTGTTAATTGTCGACAATAATATTTAATAAGTTCGCGGTTAGTACAATTAAACCTAGAGCTAACATTAACACTATTACAGAAATTAAACTCAACAATCTTCCAGGGCTTCCAAGGTCCCAGTCTCCAGAGCTCCCAGACACTACTACACTTAAGGATGAATGAAGATGAAGGATGAATCAGGATGAATCGATACCACTCGGCATTCGATACTAAGTACTTAGGTCGGTATCGAATCAAGGCATCGATACCTCATTCGATACCGGGTTCTGGTATCGATACTTATGAGTACTCGTAACTCATATGTGACGTGACGTAATATAACCACAGAATACCACTTGTATGACGTAACAGCACTCACAAGTACAGGTAACAGGACAGAGTGACAGATGAAGGAAAAATAAACAATGAAATTTGTGGAATGGACAGCCGGAGTGACGCCACGGCTGCCATATTGTTATTATTACTTTCCAAACAAAAGTTGAAATGCCCAATCTCAAGACTTTTTAATTTCTATAAAGTTAACATTTTGCTTCCTCTGCTGCTTTTTCTTTTAAGTATAGGGTTTTTTACGATAATACCATCATAATTCAGAGTTCTATTTCTATGAAATATAGTTTAAAAATTTAAATTAACGAAATTCTAACCTCACTTTATTGATACATGCATTTTATTGCTATTTTTTATAAGACAACATGCTTTATTATTTTACACAACTTTGTAAACTTGTTGTAGTAACTATTAGAATACTTAGATATTGCAAAAAGCGGAAAGATTCTGTAAAAAAAATGAAAAAACAACGAAAAATAAAAATTATCCACACTAAACAAGGTTTGTTTTGAAGTGAAACTGACAGATGTCAATAAAATTAAAGTCATCACTCCGGCAGTCCATTAGAATCAACTTTATTTTAATTATCGTTATTCGATACTAGTACTCGGTATCGAATACGGTTTTATTCGATACTGAGTACTCAGTATCGAATGAAGGTATCGATACCATATGAGTATTTAGTAGTATCGAATCATCCCTAATACACTGATCACTAATCAAAGCATTACTGGGGCTGGGAATAGAAGACGGGTCATTTATATCCGATGGTGGCGTGGCTTGGGAGGAGGTTGGCGTAGTAGGATTTGATTGACGGGCGGAGTGGACGGTAGTTTCTGTATAAGAGGTCTTCAAGTCGAAGGTAACCGTATGCCGTCATCTCTTTTGTTGAGACAATTTTGCCTTTTTTGGCCTTTTTTTCAATTTCTATGGCTTCTCGGATAATGATTGGTTTATAGAAACGGATGGGGGCTACGGTTCTGGAGTTTTCAAAATCAATTGTGTGACCCGTATAAATATGGTATTGACCTAGAGCTGAAATTGAGTCGGAATTGCGAACAGAAATGGAATGTTCATAAATCCTATTTTGGATTCTACGATTTATTTGGATCAGGGCAGTCTGCACAAGGAATTTCATAAACTCCGTGTTGTTCATTTGGAATGTTGTCTTTGATTGATCAGTCAAGAAATGAAAGTTTTTGTTGGGGAGTAAATGTTGCCTTATTCCTCTTGATTTTAGAACTTTGTCGATTTTGTCAGTGACACCTTTGATGGAAGGAAGAAAAGCTTCTGTATGATGAAGGTCTGAGCCTTTGGGTTGAGATTGAGTGGGAGAGTAATTTCTGTGGATACTCTATTGATTTGATTTTCGCGGTAACCGTTTTGGATGAGGGCTTGTTTTAAACTAGAGAGTTCAGCGGGTCTACTTGCATTATCGCAAAGGCGTATTAATCTGGAGACAAGTGTATTAATATCTGAATTAATTTATGAAGAGAGAAGATGAGAGTTGGCATGCAAGTAACGATTAGTATGGGTGAGTTTTCGATAAACAGAGTGATGAAAACCTTTAGATTAGTTTTTCTTTATGATAACGTCGAGAAATGGTAAGGATACATCAGTTTCCACCTCCATCGAGAACTGAATACTACTGCAAAATGTTCGCTTAATATTTGACAACGAATGTGTTTTTTACACGACGGTGCTCCAGTTCACCACACTGCTTTCTATTCACAATCATCTAATATAAAAATTTCTTAAGAGGTGCATAGGCACAGAGGGACCAACTGTTTATATAGTAATGCAAATACTATAACAACAAGAACTCTGACAGGATATAAATATCAAAAAATACATAGGGTGTCCCATTTAAAAAATTATATGTTTGCTATACCACGTAGTTATTAATCACCCTGTAGAATTAAACATATTTTCCAAGTATGGAGATTATAATTGCCTACATTTTTTTAAAATAAGGTATTTTGATATCTTGTACCACAATGGAATTATCGACCGATGGCGCACTAGACACTCACCCTGCATATATATACATATATATATATATATAGTGAACGGCTAAATTATGGAATATTACCATTATTTCGAGAACCGTCGAGTTTTGGGGGAAATCCCGAAACAGGGTGATTTTCGTTATAAAATACCCATCTTGTAACGTACATGGAGTAGGAATGATGTCACCGGTGTGGATGTAGTGACATAACCGTTAATTTTTTTTTTTTTTTAATAGAAATTGGTATAATGCGACACCTCATTTGAAGGAGAATTTAATTCTCTATTTAACGACATTACATTTTTAACTAAAATATTTTTTTAAGGGTACAAAAAAAATTTTTTAAATTTAAATTCAACTAAATTACAACTAATAATTTAATTCATAATGTACTTTAAAGTAACCAAATTATGCATAACAATTAAAAATAAGTAAAAATAATAATGGACACAAAAAGTATCTCATAAACACTGAAACTTTTTGTCAAATGTTAACTCAAGGAAGTGATAGTGGCATAGTTACTGTAATATTTATTGACGTAAATGTTTTGATTTTGTGAATTATCATCAGTTGTCAATTATAATTTTTACTTTTGAATACTAAATTATGGCTCACCTAAATGAAACACAACGCATAGAAATATTAATTCTTAGCGGATGTGGAGATAAAAAAAGAACACAGAACGAGGTATACGATTCATTCAACGCAAAATATCCAGACAGATTCATGTGTCTGTCTGGATGTCCATTTTTTCCTGTGGGGTTACATAAAATCAAAAGTTTATGTCAATAGACCCCAAAACTTACAGGACCTGAAAGATAGAATTAGGCACGAAATGAGTCTAATTACTCCAGAAGTCATCCGCAATGTACTTGATGAATGTGTCTGTACATTCGCATATTGTCAAGAAACCGATGGATGGCATTTCGAACATTTAATTTAAAATAATTATTATGCATAACTTGGTTACTTTAAAGTACATTATTAATTAAATCATTAGTTGTAATTTAGTTGAATTTAAATTAAAAAAAATTGTTTTTGTACCCTTAAAAAAATATTTTAGTTAAAAATGTAATGTCGTTAAATAGAGAATTAAATTCTCGATTAAAAGAGGTGTCGCAATATACCGATTTCTATCTAAAAAATTAACGATTACGTCACTACACCTACACCGGTGACATCATCCCTACTCCATGTACATTATAAGATGGGTATTTTATAACAAAAATCGACCTGTTTCGGGATTTCCCTCAAAACTCGACGGTTCTCGAAATAATGATAGTATTCCATAATTTAGCCTTTCACTATATATATATATATATATATATATATATATATATATATATATATATATATATATATATATGTATAATATTTTATCTAGAAATATTTTTTATAGGTTTACAAAACTTTGATAAAGTCCTGAAAACTTTTAAATTTCTTAAGGCAGAACTCGGAGAAATTATATCGGCTGTAGAAGTTATAGATACTCCTACGATGGATTTTATCAATGAAGTCGTCGGTCAAAACTCTCCAATTGGTGATTATCCATTTTACTTACTTATCGAAACATCGGGCAGCAATGAACAACACGATGAAGAAAAACTCAATAAATTTTTTGAAGCAGCTCTAAACAAAGCTTTAGTACTGAACGGCACCGTTGCTAGCGAACCTGCAAAAATTGAGGTAAAATTTTTGTATTTATATTTTAATCTTCTAAACGCAATATATAATTTATTATATTTATTTACGGGATGTCCCCATTATAAAATAAAAGAAATTACAACAATGAATTTAACCTTACAATAAATATACGAAGTTAACTCCACGGGAGGTGATCCACTGAACGGATATTTCCCGAGTCTATAGAAGCCATTTTTAATGTTATTTAAACTTTATTATAACAAAAAATTTATTTAAATCCTTTATAAAAGGTATATAATTAAAACACCCAATCGGGCTATATCACAAAACGTTTTCGGAATCTAAAGGTGGTCCAGAATTATGTACATTAATTTCTAGAGCTCATAGTACGTCCAAAAATAAGGGTACTTCTTTATGTACACTTTTTTTATAAAACTGAATAATAAGGGAGATACAACCCTTTAAAGGGGTGAATTGAAATTCTTATTTTTTCAAATATCTTCCAAACGGTTTTGAATACGGAGTTCATTTTGGGAGTGATTATAAGACATTAGGATAATTAATTTCATGTCACCACCTACCACATCCTATATTAATACAGGGTAGTTTTGGAGGGTAAGTGAGGGTTATTGCGTCACATGTTTTTTAATTTTTACATATTTTAAAAAAATATTTTAAAAATTTTTTCTTAGACTTTTCTACGCAAAAAGGTGATCTTGTAATATTTCGATAGATATCACCGTTTTCAATTTATTTAAACTCGAAGGTATACATGTATTTTATTGTAATCGTTACATTTTTTATATTCATCAAGTATGCTTGGAATTGACACTTGTGTTAGCAACAACACTTTAATCTCAAGTAGTCTATGAATTGTCAATGACGTTTAATAACAATTAAATTTTTTATCTACACTTTTTACAGTGAAATTTGTTTAACACGTCTCTTTTGCTATATTTTTAAATTTGTTTGCCCGCAATATGGCACACTATTCAAATTCTGAGATGACAGACATACTTTTAGTATTAGGGTAATGTTCGGGAAATGCGGCTGCCGCTGTAAGACGCTTCAGAGAAAAGTATCCGAACAGAAATATTCCCAATGCCAGGACTTTTGTAAGTACTGAACGACGACTGAGAGAAATCGGTTGTCTTCAAAGAAGGAATACAGATGCTGGTCGTCGTAGAGAAGCAAGAAATGTTCGCGTTGAACAGCAAATATTGGATGCTGTAATAAATGACCCCACAATAAGTACACGCAGGTTAGGATTAAGAACGAATATTTCCCATCAAAGTGTTTTAAGAGTCCTGCATGAAGAGCAATTACATCCTTTACCACTATCGACAAGTGCAGGAATTGTTACCCGACGATATGCCACTTAGAGTTGATTTTTGTGAAGTATTGCAAAATAAAGTTCAAACTGCACCAAATTTTGTAAGCAACATTCTGTTTACAGACCAGGCCACATTTACAAGACAAGGTATGTTCAATTCTAGAAATATGCACTTCTGTGTTGAAGAAAATCCAAGGGCTACAATGGAAACTCACTTCCAACACACGTTCAAGATAAAGGTTTGGGCAGCTACTTTAGGAAATAGTTTCATAGGATACCACATCTTTCCCGGAAATTTAAATGGTAACATGTATTACAATTTTCTAGACAATATTTTACATGATATTTTGGAAGATATTCCATTACAAATACGAAGAAACATGTTTTTCATGCATGATGGTGCTACACCACATTACACAAGAATTTGTAGAAGGTGGTTACATGAACATTTCCCTGATAGGTGGATAGGCCGGGGTGCGGATGCACCGATTCATTGGCATTCATACCTGCTCGTAGTTGTGATCTTAATCCAATGGACTTTACAGTATGGAGTTATTTGAAATCAAAAGTGTATAACACTCCAATTAATACAGTAAATGAGTTAAGAGACAAAATTAAACAAGTATTTACCGATTTACAAAACGATCCAGTAACATTAAATGGATTAATGCGTTCGCTAAATAAAAGAATTAGATTATGTATTCAACAAAATGGAGGACATTTTGAACAGTTGTTGTGAAATATTATTTTCGCCATTAATTAAGTTTTCCAATTAAGTTTAATGTTAAGTATTAATTAAGTTTTCCATTAATTTGTAATATTATTGCTAACACAAGTGTCAATTCCAAAGCATACTTGATGAATATTAAGAAATGTAACGATTACAATAAAATACATGTATACCTTCGAGTTTAAATAAATCGAAAACGGTGATATCTATCGAAATATTACAAGAGTACCTTTTTTACGTAGAAAAGTCTAAGGAAACAATTTTTAAAATATTTTTTTAAAATATGTAAAAATTAAAAACATGTGACACAATAACCCCCACTTACCCTCCAAAACTACCCTGTATTAATATAGTATGTGGTAGGTGGTGACATGAAATTAATTATCCTAATGTCTTATAATCACTCCCAAAATATGAACTCCGTATTCAAAACCGTTTGGAAGATATTTAAAAAATAAGAATTTCAATTTACCCCACTCTGAGATAGCGCGT